>NC_048218.1:155565036-155865036 GCF_002007445.2 Ailuropoda melanoleuca
GGGGGGTAATCAGAAGGGGGAATGAAACATGAAAGACTATGGACTATGAGAAACAAACTGAGGACTTCAGAAGGGAGGGGGTGGGGGAATGGGATAGACTGGTGATGGGTGGTAAGGAGGGCACCTATTGCATGGTACACTGGGTGTTATACGCAACTAATGGAGCATCGAACTTTACATTGGAATCCGGGGATGTACTGTATGGTGACTAACATAATATNGGGATGTACTGTATGGTGACTAACATAATATAATAAAAACTCATTTAAAAAGAAATGTGTAGTTGTGAGTATATAGCCTAAAAAGAGTAAGGATAGAAGTTTTAAAATTATTAAAAATAGGTTAAAAGCAAAATAAAAATTATAGAGCAGACGCATCAAGGAAGAAAGCTTTAGAATTCTGTTTCAGTGACATGGTATGTTGATCTAAATGTTGATTAGATGTCATAATGACCCATTGTTCCCCTCATAGTTATTCTTAGAACTTAGTTTTTATAATTAGTTCCTGTGGTAACTGTAAATCAGGAGAAGTGGTCAAATCCCCCAGGCCAGTGATTTTCAACTGTCTAGGGGACATTTGCAAGTGTGTAGAAATGTTTGGGTTGCTATAAAGACTTGGTAGTGGAGAAAGGTATGCCACCTACTTTGCTATGCAAGGGATATTCTGTCTAATGAAAAACCGTCCTGTCCAGTGCCATATCAGAGCCTTTAATTGAGAAACACTGTTTGAGCCACCCTATGTTAGGACAAGGTACATACTTTCATCCATTTTGAGGTAGAGCCACACTTAAATGTCTCCCTCTGAGAATACTCTTCCTTTTGGGTAACTGGCTCCGCTTACTACCAGACCCCCTTTTGATCTGTACTGCTGGTTTTCACTACGTACCATGATAGTTTTGTTGCTGTTATTATTTGTAAAGATCTCACATTATCACTGCTGATAATTCAAGTCCAAGTATAAGAGCTATATGTAGTGTGCTCACATCCCATTACCCAAAGATAACTTGTTAATATTTGATTAATTCCCTTCTAGACATCTCTTTACCTATATCTGCTAATTTGTGAGAATGGGATGATATTATACAAGTCTGATACTCTGCATGGCTATTTTGTATTTATTCAACAATTGTTGTCTTTCCTGCCCGTGGGTGTTCCCTTTTATGATTCCAAAAAGAACCAAAATCATACTGATTTTGAAGGATATGTAACTTGTTCCTAGTTTTCTTTATTATAAATGTTATCAGTATCTGTATACACATAGCTTTGTACTTTTATCTGATTATATCTTTATATAGTTAGCAATGGATTAATGAAGGATAGAGATATCTATATCAATCTTTGTCTACCTATCAGAGGGAGACGACCAGCCCTCAAAAGGAATATTCTAATTAACATTTTATCAAAAATCATGTGTTCCTACATGTTTACCTACACCTTTAGCAATAATATTAGGTACTCTCAAGCCTTGTCAGTTTTTTAAAATTTTGCCAATTACGTAAGTGATATTTTCATTCAAAAACTTTATTTTTTTTTAAAGATTTTATTTATTTATTTGACAGAGAGACAGTCAGCGAGAGAGGGAACACAAGCAGGGGGAGTGGGAGAGGAAGAAGCAGGCTCCCAGCAGAGGAGCCTGATGTGGGGCTCAATCCCAGAACGCTGGGATCACGCCCTGGGCTGACTTAACGACTGAGCCACCCAGGTGCCCCTCATTCAAAAACTTTAAATCAGTAGTGAAGTCAAACATTTTCTGATGGGATGATTGGCTTTTTGTATTTCATTAATTATGATATACTTTACTGGTGTACTGGTAAATTCCACACAAGAATAGTCTTCAGCGAGTTTCAGTTCTTGCCAAAGTCACACATGACTTTAATAGTCAATCCTATAGACCTTTTTCGGTTCTTAGTGCCCTCCTGGCAGCACTGCTGACCCTTCTGTCATTCTTGAAATGTTTTACTTTCTTCTCTTACACGAGACCATTTTGACTTGTATTTCTCTGGATGCCTCTCCTATGACTCTTGGGTTTCTATCCTTACTGCCCCCACATCTGTATTAAGTTATCTGTATGCTTTGCATTGATAATCTCACATCTTCATTAACCATCTGTATAATGATGATCAGCAAATTTGTATCTGCAGCCCAGGTTTTGCTCCTTCACTCTACGTCCATATATCCAAAAAGGTTGGGCAAAGCGTATGGTAAGACTTAGGAGCACAGCGGGTACAACCCCCAGATAATCTACCAAGGCCAGACCTATGATGTAATGAAGAAAGCCAGCCAGGCACATTCTTTTTACATAAACGCTTTGTTTGCTTAGTGAGTATGGAAATTGTCTTCATACCCACAAAAAAATTTTTTTACTTTCTTCCATTGTTCTTAAAACGATAGTCATCTTGCTTTTTCAGTTGTATTCTTTGGAGAATAGATACAAGAGATATTTTTTCTTTTACTTGTATTTTGAGGAAAACAGCAGGCTCACCAAAATTTTAGGAAGAGCAATTAATACTTGATTCTGGTATAAGGAGAAAAAAATTAATGCAAGCTGTAGCAATATTATTCATGTGTAACAAATGTTTTGTAAAAGAATTAAGTTTTTAAAACTTACCTCCTAAGAGAAAACACTATAGTTTTGAAATCAGACTTTTCAGTTATGTAACTTCTGTCAGATAGGAGTCATTAGCCCAGAGTTTTTAGAAGATTATCATCTTAATAAAATTTTGTTCCAGGTGGTTGTATTCATTACAGAGGGCTAATTAAATCTTATGCATAAATTAATTGCATGAAAATAGGTTCCTGAAGGGAGCTGACTTTTCTAAAAAGAATTTGCTTATAAAATGGTATGCTGGAGTCTGAACAAGGTTGACTAGGTATAGCACTTTCATCCAAAGATCTGACATCACAATTTAAATCAAGGCAGTTACATAAATGCATAAAGGAAGTGGCTGGTACAGTATATATTCTTCAAATATTTGTTGCATGTATGAAAGGTATTAGTCTAACTTGGTTTGTTCAAACCCCCTACCCTAATTACAATGAAATAGAATCAGAAACAAAAATACCTAGTGTTGATTCTGTTCTTCTAATCAACCGGTGTTTGTAATGGCCATCATTGAAACTTACAGGAGGGGCCTTTGAATGTGCAAATTTGTGTCATAGAGAAAAAGACACTCTTCTGTTCTAGTCCATTTTTTCCATGGTATTATGTAGGCCATGGGGAAAAAAGATGAGAGAGAATAAAACACACTCTTTCCTAGCCAATGCAGCTGCCAGGTCATCAAATACAAATAGCAAGGAGTCGAGTGTAGACTGTTCAACCCTGCATGGATAACTGTGTTAGTGGAGGAGGGAATAGTTTCAAAACCTACTCAAGTAGTAACTACCAAGGTCTGCTACAAGAGCCAGGTCTGGCCAACCTCAGTGTCGGTGAACTGGATTCCCACAAAATATCATTAAGCCTGAGAAAATGAACCATGTCCTAATGTCAGACACATCAGCAACTGCATTGAGAATAATCCCAGACTTAACAGTGAAAGGATCTTACAGTGATAGGATCCTGGTAGAACATTAATCACACACTATGGTGGTACTGTAAAATGGATCAACCAATTTGCCTTATATAAGAAACATACACAAATATGTAAGAACACGTGTATCTACACATGCACCCCATCCTGTGAATTTTTATGTGGTTCTAGATTTTTACATCTACTTTTACTGTTCTCCTTGATGTACAGGAATTGATCTGCTCTGCAAATGCTCATCTCATTTCAGTATTGTCTTAATCATTGCCTTTCTCTTTTCAGCCCCTGGAGGAACACGCATAGATGATGGTGACAAGACCAAGATGACCAACCACTGTGTGTTTTCAGCAAATGAAGATCATGAAACCATCCGAAATTATGCTCAGGTAGAGCCCCTCATTGAGAGATTGTTGTGTAGGAAGGGAAACCTCTGAACAGGATTTAGGGAAACACTGGGTTCAGAAATTCTACAAGTCACTTTTTTAATAGGAATGTTAGATAGCTCTTAAACATATGAAGAGATACTCAACTGCATTCACAATAAGGCAGTGGGCACTAAAACTTTGCAAAAAGTAGACTTTGTTTTACTTCTCCCCTATACAGAACACAGAATCAGCTGCTCACAGATGTGCTCATGGGAGTCTAAATTGGTACAACCTTCAGGGAGAGCAATTTGGTACTATCTTTGAAAACTAAAACTACACATTCCCTTTGACCCAGCAGTTCCACTTCTAGGACCTCATCCTGCAGATACATTTGCATGCGTGTAGAATGACATAGACAGTGGGAGTTATCAGTGTTGCTTGTAATAGCATCGTGGGGTGGAAGCAGCATAGAAGTCTATCGGTAGAGTACTCATTCAAGTTTTCTAATTCATATGAGTTGATTATCATGGGGCTATTAAAAAGAAAGAGAAAAGAAGGTATTTGTAATATGTAAAATCTGTAAAGGATTCACATCCAGATTAAATGAAGAATTCCAAGTCAGTAAGAAAAGGACAAACAGCCTATTAGGAAGTGTAGAGGCATTTCGGAGGAGAGGAAATGCATATCCTTTTGCATTCATTAGATTGGTAAAAAATAAAATAAAATAAAATAAAATAAGAAGTCTTTAGGCCCTAGTGAAGGTCAGGAAGTTGTGGGACTGTAGAATGGAACAGCCTAGCAAACGTGCCCTTGTAAAGCTGAGCATACGTGCATCTGACTAGCCGGTTCAGGGTTGGCGTGCTCCTGTTCTGTCACTGGCTCTTGAGTCGGTTGTTACTCTCAGCTAGACTAGGAGTGCGAGTCCCAGGACTCGAGTGACTCTGTAAACTGCAAATCAAGTTTGTGGATTTTGATACCATTTATTCTTGTTCCTTATTGGATTCTGGTTGCCGGCCTGGGTCATTATTCTTTCCTCCTGGGGCAACAGTGTCATTTTTACTCTTGGACTCCATCTTGATCATTTTAGGGGATAAGCATACTAAAAGTTTGAGATGAGAGCTTATTATGTGGATATAAGAGAAAGGAATTAGATTCAGAAATCATTTTCAGTTATAAAAATAATCAACATTTATAAAATCTCTATTTAAATAAGAAGATTGTATCAGTCTTTTCAAGCTACCATAACAAAATACTGTAGACTGGATGGTTTAAACAGTAGAATTTTATTATTCCCAGTTTGGAAGGCGGGGGAAGCATGATCAAAGTGCCAGCCAATTTGGTTCCTGGTACAGTCTCTCTTCTGGCTCTTAGAAGGCAGTCAGTCCTATCGGATTAGGGCCCCCCCTTGTGGCCTCATTTAACCACCTCTTAAAGTCCCTACTTGCAAATACAGTCACATTGGAGATTAGGGGTTCAATATATGAATTTAGTAGGAACACAAACATTCAGTCCATAGCAAACATCACTCCACTTAAAAAAACAGCCCAGAATTCCACCAACACAGTTGCAAGCCCTGCTTGAATGTTCTAACTAGATTGTGAGGGGGCCAGTAATCTTTTATTACTGTTAAGTTATATCAATTATTGCTTGTCTGCCAAAAAACATGTTTGTGTTAGCCTAAGAGTAGAATATCCCTAAAGCCTGCTCTCCTCTCTATCATATCCACGGTCTTTGTGATGATATCTGCAAACCCCTTCATTTCAGTTGTTTTCAATCTCTGCATCTCACAGTTTTAACATTATTGTATTTTCATCAGTTATTTTTGGTTTCTTACCTGTTATACTCTTGACTGAACTTCTTTTATTCTACATGGTTGTATTCATCCTTTTTTTATTTTCCTTCTGAGTCATAATAATTCCTTTGAAAGGCTTTCAGTTCTTGTATCACAGAACGCACATATTTAACTACAATTTTTTTTTATTATTACTAGAGGTCCGTGTTGTGGTTATGGTGAATTTGTACACCTATTGTCTTTTAAAATTGTTTACATAATATTGAATGGTTCTCTTTTATGTTTAGGTCTTCAATAAACTCATCAGGAGATATAAGTATTTGGAAAAAGCATTTGAGGATGAAATGAAAAAGGTAAAAATTCACATGTAATGCCTTATCTGTTTAACATAATGAAATGGAAGGGGACAAAAATTTTATATACACAACGATAGTGCGGAAGTACCATGGACGTAGTAAGTTTTTAATAAGTGTTTGTTCAATGAATGAGTGTGACAGATCATTAGCTAATAGCTATAGGAAAAAATACATGATTAGCCTGTTCATTCATGTTCATTCATGTTTGATGTAAGACAGCACGCTTTGCTCCATAGGAATAGTTTTATAGCTTCTGATCCCTGACCTTGCAGGGCTTAAATTAAAACTAGAGATTCCAAACATGCAAAAAAAATGATTATATCAAGCAAAGAGTCAAGGTATGGTGATTTAATCAATTAAAGCATGTGAAAGAATATATGGACAATAGCTAATACCCAGCAAAATTCTTTAATTTCCAAAAATACAGTGTAGCAAAGGGGATAAAAGCATTTCTTGGGAGATAATACATGAGCGTCAATCTCAGTGGTGTTTCTCATCTGTAAAATAGCTGCAATAAGATGACATACCTCATGGTTTTGTAATAAATGAGATAACGTATAAGATGGTTAATAGAGTTAAGTGGTCTCTAGTAAGTAGGGAAAGAAATAGTAGCACCTCATTAAAGCAGCCTTCCTTTCAGTAATTGTAGCTTCCCTCTTCCAGTTTCTAACTCTTGTGTGTTTATATATAGCACTCACTACATTAACTCGTTACAGATTTGCATGTTGTTTTATCATTGTTTCCAATTTTAGGTGTCTGCCTAAATTATAAACCAAGGGAATAAAAGAATCATTACATCTACTTTGCCACTTACTTACTTGCTTCCTTCTATTCAAAGTGAATTCATACCAAGAAAAGGAGAGGGAGGGGGATCCACACATAGTGGAAGATTTTGACAGTAAAATCTTTAAACAATGAGGGGTAGCCACTTGAACTGATTAGGGAGAATGTCCACGATAAATTGGAGAAGGTGCAGAGCAGCCGTTTGGTAGTTTAACCTCAGGCAAATTACTTAATTTCTGTGTGCCTTAGTTTACTTTTCGGTGAAATGAGGATCAAGGCTTTTGTGGGTATTAACACACAAAGTATTCAGAAAAGTAGCTGGTACCCTTGACAAGTTTTCGCTGTTATGAATGTATAATTCAGTTAAAAACAATACATGTTTATAAATATAGTTATAATATGTAGACCTATGTAAGTGCATTTAAAAATCTGGAAGGACACCCATCAAGCAGCTAATAATGTTAATTCTAAGGAAGCAGAATTAGATCACATTTTCATATTATTCTGTAGTGGTAGATTTTATTCTTGCTATTGTGTATTAAAACTTTTTTAAATAGGAAAAAAGTTAAATGGGAAAAAAAAATGTGATCCATTGCATTGCCAGGTGCCTACAAAATAACAAGCACTTGATTGAATAAAGGAATGGAAATAATGGAGGGAAATTATATAAAGCATTTAAATAAGCATTTTACCACTTTTGTCTAGTAATACCATTCGTGTTTTTACTTCTCTTAGTTCATTTGCACCTTGAAAACTTCCTTAGCTATTATATTCATGTGATGAATATGCTTTCAAGAACTATTTATTTTTTTCACAGTATATCCATTTTTTAGGGAATGTTCTGGAATACACGCAGCACCTGGTTTTAACATTGACTAATATAATTGATCAATGTGAATATTAATTTAAAAAATCTAACTTTTGCACTAATTTGTTATTATGGAGTATTTTTAAGGAATGTGAGTATATTGATGTGCTTAAAAAGTCGTGTTTAGATGTTTATTTTGGAAGCCATTTCTCATTATTCACTTGAATCTTAATCATCTTTACAATCAGAGGAAAAGGCGAAATTGATGCGAAATGTCTATGATTTTGTCAGTCCTTTTACTCTGCCTCATTCCTGGTATTCCCTGGAGCTTTGCCCATTGATGCTCTCCTTCCCTCAGTGTTCTCTTAAGAACTTTGACGGTGACTTTGTCTTTAATTCGTTGATATTGTAATAGGCATAACCTGGGAGTGAAATGGACTAGTTTAATTCCACTTCCGCCACTTACTCATAATACAAATATTTAGAGTCACATAACTTCTTTGTAATATAATAATCCTCTAACTGTCCAGGATAGTAAATTAATATTGCCCTATGCGCTGTGCAGAGTTAATGGCATTTTGTTGGTGCAAAGTAATGAAAAAGTCAGCAAGGCCCCAAGAGTGATAGTGAGTCCTAGGGATCTTGGTAACCTGCCCAAGGACTATGAAACAGAGAAGATAGTGATGGAATAGAGTCAAAGCACTAGGTGGGGGAGCCTTAGGAAAGAGGAAGGCATTGCATATGACTGAAGACTCCTGAAATTAAAAATGGGAAGTGGGGTATAATTCCCTTTGCTTTTGGTTTTCCTTTAACCATTCTGGGGTTGCTACTTTTTCAGTTACCCCTTCAAACTTGCTCTTTCCCACTCACATCAGAGGCCTTTTCTCCATTAAGAACTTGGGTCAGATCCTCCATTACCTCATCACCAGGGCTGGTAAAGCTGCATGATCCAAGAAATACCAAGTTTGAGTCTTGTTATTTTTACAGGAGCATCAGAACTTAGAAAACCCCTTTCTCAACAGTCTTGTTTTAAAGAATATTACATGAATTCAGAAAAATACGTGCTGATGTCAAAGCTTATTGACTTTTTCCTGTTTTTTGTTCATTGTGCTGTAACAAACCCAAAGAAATTGGGTAGATGTAGTGGGGAGACAGAAAAATTTCTTGGCACCCCAAAAAATGAAAAATGTGAAGGACAATAATATATTTCAGTAAATGTTATGCTTGTTATGTAAAACTTACCCTTTGTCCTGTACAAAGTCAAATGTAAATTTTTATGTAACCTATTCACACTGCTCTCCACGTATCTCTTTTTGTTCCCATGGATGTTATCTATAGCTATGAGTAGGTAAACTTGGAAGAAAGGAACCATGCCTGAGAAAGTCACTTTCCTTAGCATCCAGTTTCTAAGTGAAAAACATATGTGTTTCTAATGAATAATAGCTATGCTCTGTATATGACCAACTAGTTCTTTGCCATCCAGCCATGCATGTATATTCTGTTTGTTGTTTTCCTACTTTAGTCCTTTGCTTTATAGACATGGTTTCTTTTGTTTGACCCACAGCTTCTCCTCTTCCTTAAAGCCTTTTCCGAAACAGAGCAGACAAAGTTGGCAATGCTGTCGGGGATCCTGCTGGGCAATGGCACCCTTCCTGCCAGCATCCTCACCAGTCTGTTCACCGATAGCTTAGTCAAAGAAGGTAATTACTCTCATGTTTTCTTACCTGGCAGGTGTAAAAAGTAAAGCCACACATGGTTAGAAAAACACCAGCAACCTTTTCTTACTGTGTTCTGCTACCCACCCATCCTCCGTGTAAAAGAATTTGTGTTTCTCTTTAAACAATAAAAATTGTACATGTTTATTGCAGGGAATTGGAAGAAAGAATATGCACACTTGTACAAAGACAAATGAAAAATAATAAACTGAAATTTGGGATGTAAGACTTAATGCCTAGGTCAAATACCCTGAAGTTGATGTAGTCTAAGCTATTTCTCTCAATTTAGTTGCTACTGGCATATCTTGGTGAGAAAATGGTTCATTGTGCTTTGTGGGACATTTAACCTTTTTGCCCTCAGACACAAAATGCCACCATGTAGCACCCACCTCTATTTAGTATAACAATAAAAGGCCCCTTCATGTTCTCAAATGCCCCCCCCCCGCCCCCCGCCAATGTTATTTCCCTGGTTAGGACCATTCTTCTGAACCGTTACTTCTCAAAATTTTGTGCTCAGATGTTCATTTTGATCACATTTTAAGATATTCATTATCTCAGTTTTAGAAGAAAGTCCAGATGGTTGCATCAAAGTCTTGCTTTAATTTTAAGGCATTAAGAGTTTGATAGGCATGTATACAACACTTGGTTATAGAATACAACAAAAGTGGGCTCTTGGAGGAGGATAATGATATTCGAGTTATAATGCAACACAAAACAAAGAGTTATTTTTTTTCTTAAAAATAAAAGAGCTTTTGTGAAAACATCTGTTTCTTCTTAGAACTTAGTTTTTCTCCTACAAATGTCGAAGTCCCAGCCTCTTTCATGCCTCCAGTGAAATGGATTATAGTTTTCTTGTAGCTGAAAAAAGAATAGTGAATTGAGAGTCAAGCAATGTTATTTAGAGATTTTCTATAGTTTTTGACTTAACATAGCTTAGATTTATGACAGTTCAGATTCTGTGATTGTTATTACTGTGTTGTTAATATTATGACATTTTTTAAGTGCTTTCCTGAAGAGGAATTGGTGATACTTCACATCTTATTTATGTGGTGAGCCATTTTACACTGAGATAAAACAAGGGAAAATGTAAATGGTGAATGTTACTTCTATTAGATTATTCTAACCTTCATAACAGAAAATAATTGTCTTTCTGTATTAAAATCCTATGTGATAGCTACAAGTTCTTTGCAATGTATCAAAAATTATTAGATAGATGGTCAGTGATCAAGCATAAAATATTAACAGGTATGAATTTAGGTAGTGGGTATATGAATGTTACGGTTCAATTTATTCAATTTTTCTGTATATTTGAAATTTTTTATATTGAAATTTGAGGAAAGGGGAAGAAGAAAAATAAATTTCCTATGAAAGTGACATAGTGTTTGTGTCATATAGCTTTTTCTTATACTCCACCATCTTTAGAAACTAGAGGCTTAAACTTTTGCTTCTTAAATGGGAGCATATTGATAAATTACACTTTTTCCCCCACCCCCACACCCAACAAATAGCTGAGGAGGATAGGATTATCCCACTTGGGGAAAATCTTGAGTGCAGAGAAATTTCCCAGATTTTCCAACAAGAATGACTGTCAACGCAAAGTGATAGGTTTAAGCCAAGATTTGGAGTCCTAATTTAAAATATTACTTTATTTCTAGTGAAATACAAATTATACCACATTTTAATTTTTATTTTGATTTAATGACATAAATATATACTAAATTTTACACTGACTAGGTGAACTAAGTTTTAAAAATTCATGTCAACAAATACAAAATTCTCCAGCTTATAGCACCTGTTTTATTGTCCTAGGTTTTTTTTTTCTTTTTTGACTAGTTCCTCTGCTTATTCAAATGAAGAAAATTGGACAAAGTTGTTGTTTGTATAAATGATATGTCAGTTGGATGCTTTTACTTGCAACTAATTCGAAGACAAGACTCAAATTGCTGTATAAGAACATGTGTTGGCATCCAAGAGCATTTATTTCTTATGTAACAAAAAAAATATAAAAATCGGGTATACTTCAAGGTGAAACAACAATGTCATCCAGGTCTTGGTTATTTTCTCCCATTATTTCTCACTACCATTCATAGCATCAACTTCACTCCAAGGATGATTTCCCTGGTCGTTGTAAGATGTCTGCTGGTACAGTTATGGCACATGCTTTCTTGTTCATATTCAGTGGAAGAGTAATTCTCAATGTAGGATAATTTATCTTGCCTTCAGCTGATTGGCTGCCATACACCACATGACAAGTTGTGGCCCCCAGTAGTAGTTGCCATGGAGATGCCTTGGGCAGATGGGCTTCTGGTGAGGTCTCTACACTAATCATTGCAAAAGGAGGTCGTACCAGGACTTAGACTAGAAGTCACCTGGCCTAAGCAAAATTGGAATTCACTTAGGAAAGAGGAAAAGGGAATAGAGCTTTTTAGACCAATAATAGTGAAGCCTTCAATTGAGAAAAATCAGTTTAATTTTTCAACTACGTTTTAACTCTTCATTAAGTAAATGTAGCATGACTTGGAAATTTGAGGTGTTCACAGGAGAACTATGTACTAGCAATAATTACTTATATTTGGAAATAAATCCTAATGGCAGTATGGATATGTAATTGAGTGGTTTTCTGATTAACATAGCTTTTTTAGTCATCTCTTTAAAAATATGAAGAAAAAAGTTCGATTTGGAACAACATCAGTATTTTTATAGCTTAACTCATGAGTGTTTTCAAATGCTTTTTACAAGTAAAGTTGTAAGGTAAATATTGTACTTTCTTGTATAGCTTTATTTATATCTGTCACTATCAATGGTTTTTAAGGGGTATCAGTTATCAGCAAATTAGTTGACTTGTTGCCATTTCATTTTTACGTCTGAAAGATTTGTTTGTTGTGCCTCAGGATCATTGTTATACACATGAAATATTGGTGAGCCACAGGGTGAAATAGAGACAAAAAACACTGGAACATATTGAGCTTCTAATGTGTTTTAAATCAAGGTAAAAATAAATAGATTTACAATTTTACCCAGTTGGAGTTAGGGAGACCCACTTTGCAAAATAGTTTGACTCTTTTTCCTTTTCATGAAAATGCTCTCTTTTGAGTAATGAAAATAGAACCGTGCGTAAAGAAGAGAATAGTACTGTACCTGGAGAGCTGTCTGTTTTACTGCTACCAGATGAAGTCTTGCAGCAATTTACTCATTTCAGGAAACCTGGTGGGCAGGGTGGCCTTGTCCATCATTGCAAGTGGTTTTGCTTATGAAAGGAATGAAACTCACTTTTTTCTTTCTTTCTTTCTTTCTTTTTTTTTTTTTTAAACAGGCATTGCAGCCTCATTTGCTGTCAAGCTTTTTAAAGCATGGATGGCAGAAAAAGATGCCAACTCTGTTACCTCTTCTTTGAGAAAAGCCAACTTAGACAAGAGGCTGCTTGTAAGTGCTGTCTAGACAAGGGTTGTATGCTTGATGCTTCGGTTGTGGCTTTGATGAGGCGTGACTGAAATGCTTGGGTCTGTGTTAAATTGGAACATGGTTCCTTTTATTTCTGTATATTCGGCAGATCGGAACAAATTCCATCTTAATCTTTATAAATAAATGAAATAATAAAATGAAAGAGTCATAGGGACTACTGAGACTTTCAAATTTGGTCGTTTGTGGAGATTGAGTTAACATTTATCAGAATTAACACTTTATTTTATAACTAGTAACTCTATAGATTTAAAGTTGTAATATTAAAAAGTCCCATCACTCCCACCTAATTAAACATTTATGTGTTAGTTTAGAAATGGATGACACTGATCTCATGTAGTTGTTAATTTGTTAAAAAAATAGTTTAAACAGGATTCCTTGTTTATACCAAAATACCTTGGAAATACTTAGGTATTTAAGAAAGCAGATAAGTTTATTGTGGTTGATTTGAAGCTCCCATGATCACAGTTGTTTGATTATATTTTTATTTCTCTATCTTTATGTTTCCCCCCCCCCAAAAAAGCAAGAGAAATATTTTGTTCTTATATTTCTATCTGCTCCCTACAATTGCTTTCTGCTGGAAGCAATAGCTATGCAGATGACAGAGATTTCTCCAAGTGACAGTGCTTTTACAAACTAGGACAAAGTCTAAAACTGAAAGACACCCTTGCCATCTTCTCTTCACCTGGTCTCTCTGTTTTTCACTTCCAAGGTGTTCCAGTGTGCACGGGTATCTGTCAGTCCGTAGGATAATTCTAAACATGGGCTCTTCCCCTCAGGAAACCCAAGAATAATTTTAACTGTAAATGCTTTTACTTTCAATCACTTAAAATTCCTTTGTCTCTTGAAGTTTACCTTATAATAGCCTTTTTGGGTCTTTAAAGTCTTCAGAATACAATGGAGAAGAAAAAAGGTGTAGAATCTAGTTAATTTCTGCTGCTGATAATAATTTTTAGTCAGCCTATGTTTGAGTGCCTATTCTGTGCCAGGCATGGTCCTAGAAGCTGAGGAGGCAGGGGAGAACAGGATAGAAAGGTTCCCTGCCTTCAAGAACCCACTTTCTCACGGGCAACATATTCTTGTCCCTGAGTCTACAGATTAGCTGTATCTAGGCCAGGTCCCCCTGTGATCCATACACCTTTTCATTCTGAGCCCCAGCCTGCAGGAGCACCTGCCATGTGGGCCAAGGCAAAGGATAGGAACACAGGAGACAGAAGTGAATCACTGCAGTGCAGTAAAAGCTCATCTTCTGGCCCAAAGAAGTCAGAGTGAAGCCTGGCCAGGGCGGGTGGGGGGGGGGTTCATTTTATCCTAGCCTGCGGGTTCCACTTCCGGGGACGGACACAGCGAGGAGGGGCTTCTTGAAATACTTATTTAAAAGAGAGGGGGCAAATGATTGGGAACAAATATACCACCCATTACAACTTGCCTCAAAAGCCTCAGTTATTTCTTAAGGCATGGTTCCTTAAAGATGCCAATAAGGCAGAGCTTGGTTAACTTAATTAGATCATTTCATATTTTTTTTAAAATGTCTTTCCTTTTTTGAAAAATATATCATTTAACTGCTCCTACTAGGTTTCAATGTCTGCATATATTTTGGGGTTTTAGAAGCACAGGTAGAAGTTTCTACCAGAAACGCTGTAAGCTCAGTGAGGATAGGGCAATCCTCCGTGGACCCTGCTGCCTGATATTTGCTAACTCCGTAAGTGAATGAGGAAATAGAGGGCCAGTTTCACCATCAAGGAGAAAATTTTTATTTCCTAGCACAACAAAATTCTCCCTGACTGTACTAGTAGATTTTAGGGAAAAAAGCGTATCTCAGAATTTAGCAGTTACCCACTTCTGTAATACAGAAGCAAGAAAAATTTATAGCAACTCTGGAAAGGGGTTGGAAGACAACAGACTAAATCAACCATTAAAATAGGTAGTTTAATAAAAAATTAAAAGTACTGTAAGGGAAAAATTAACTAAGGAAGCTCTAAGGAGTGTCAGAGAAGGATGCAGTTTTCAGTGGTAGGGGAAGGACTCTCTGACAAGGTAATATTTGTGTAAATACTTGAAGGAGGTGAGGAGTGAGCTATCTAGATATCTCCAGGAAGAGTTTTCTGGGCAAAGGAACAGAGTGCAAAGGCTTTGGGGCATGGCGTGCTGGGGACAGAAAAGGGGAGAGTGTTTGGTTAAGAGCGACAATGTAGATCACGGAAGATCAGTTCCGTGACGTGGCAGGTCCCCTGTCATCTAATAACTTTGGCTTTTATTCTGAGTCAGATGAAAAGCTTTTGGGAAATTCTCAGCAGAATTGTGCATCATGTGTTTAGGGTAAACGGGATCACTTCGGGTTTGCTTTGGGAATAGACTCAGAAGCCAGAGCAGAAGCAGGGAGACCTTAATCTGATGGATGTTTGTACCTGGATAGGATTTTTCTAACAAATACAAACCATTTTCCAAGCCAGTAAATGTCATGATAGGATTTAGACTGACTTGACTTCAGTTTAACCTGAATAATAATCTTCAATGTATTATATCATTTATAAGCACTTTGGATATCGTTCATATATAAGCCACCAGTAATATGTTTGATGATGTATTTCTCTGAACGTAACTTTAGATCAAACTTTGCTGTCCCATTCTTCCTAAATTGAATATTGAATGCCGGCGTGGAGTAACGGAATAATTATCGGCATGGGTGTACTCAGTTATGTCCTTAAATATATCTGGCTGCATAATTTGGGTCAAGCTACTTAGCCTTGTTGAGACTTAATTCATCCTCTGTAAAAATTTTTACTTTACGTAATTATGAGGAAAATGCCCATCACATTTTGGTTCATAGAAGAAACTCAAATTTGTTCCCTGAATCCCAAATTTGGAAGACCTCTCGAATGGGAGAACAGATGTTGTGGCAGAATTTCAATCTGATGTGAAATGTTTGCTTTAACATGAGTGTGTGTTTAATAGCTGCTCCCACCAACTCTTCTGACATTTTGAAACTTAATAACTCCAGAAGGGAAGTTTTGGGGTGTTGATCTAGAGAATATTGAAATTTGAGTCCTGTCATAGAAGGCTTTGGCTCTGTCCCTGTACATGGTGGCAGACCTATTACAGATTTTTCTACTGAGATTTTTACTGGAGCCATATAGCCATTGACCATACATGTGCTAATCGAACCACCATAAAAGTTTGCATCTATTTTTTTAGACTGCAGCAGTCTGAAAAATGTGAGAGCTTTGAAAACTGTCTTAATATCTTGGTTGGGTGTTGAAGTCACACAGGATTAGAACATGACTAAGTGTTACTGAGACTCTGCCAAGCTGTGTAAGGTAAAATGGAAATGAAGTAAAAATATGCAAGCAGCCGTGGTGTATTGCTCTCTTCAAAAATTTCCAGCAGAATTATGTAATGAGCTGAAGAGTTTGGTAGGGTGGGTTTGGATTAGATCTTGCTGTGACTTAATTTAGAGCCACCGTCATTAACAGATATGACAAAAATTCTCTTTAGCTCCAAGCTAGTATTAGAATAACAGCAGCATTTTCTCCATGTGAAAAGGTTCTTGAGATAATAGTCAATGTTGTTTTTGCAATGTTATCTCAAGTCATCTCAGTGTTATTAAAACTGACTTCCGTCTATTAACTCATAAGTTGTCATGTTATTTGCATTTAATTTAGCAAGTTTTGTGTTCGTACATGCTACACTTTGATTAACATGAAAGAAAAAGTAAATAATGGTTCAAAATGGATGAAGCTGGTTTATGTGAGTTGCTTAGCATTTTTTTCACTTTCTCTGTAAAACTGCCTAATTTTAGAAGGTGCTTAGCAAATGCTCAAGAAATAGACCCAAGATTTATTCTTTCGACAGTCGTTCTCTGTTCTTGTGTTCCAAATGTAAGATATTCTAAGTGCTGTTTTAATATGAAGATCTTGTCCATTATGCTTGCTGACATTTGAATAGTTTTTTGTGTAACAGTATTTTTCCTTTTGTCTTTCAGGAGCTCTTTCCGGTTAACAGGCAAAGCGTGGATCATTTTGCTAAATACTTTACCGACGCAGGCCTGAAGGAGCTTTCTGACTTCCTCCGCGTCCAGCAGTCCCTGGGCACCAGGAAGGAGCTGCAGAAGGAGCTGCAGGAGCGTCTTTCTCAGGAATGCCCAATCAAGGAGGTGGGAAACCATCCGCTTCCATCTCTGCAGAACCCGTGCATGAGAGGAATCACGTTGTGTAGCAAAGCTCGAGCTTCCTCAAGGAGACCTCCCTTTGTCCACTTCTGTGAACTTCGTGTACTCGTGTGTACCATTTAAAGTAGCTCAGCGTCAAAGTTTTGACTCGAATCCTCTAGCACGCTCCAGAAATTAATGGTGATCTCCCCACAAGTGATTTGTTTTATCAGGCTACTGTAATGAGCCGAATAGTTGATCTGCCAGATAGAGTTGCCATCCACTATCCGTATATGCCATTATAGGTCATTTTTCCATTTCATTGCAGATAATACAATATGGTTAAATATATGGTTAGTGTTTGAAGTCAACACTGGGTATTTCATGGATCACTGGGTATGAATGTGGAGTCTTTTCTTTTCTTTTCTTTTTTAAGACAAAAAATTTTGATGGTTTTTGCATTCATATCATGGGAAAAGACTGGTTGGGCCAGTGGCTTGTTGGATCATACTCAAAGCAGCTGGGTATCCCTGTAAATGTAAATACTACATTTCTTTTATGACAGTAGTTCATAGAGCTATGACTGTATCTTTTAAATTAAAAAAAAAAAACTTTAACAAATTTTACATGATAATCCAAAATTAAATGTAGTCCTTTCCTTTTGCCATTTGCTTCCAAGTGCCAAACCCTTAGCACTCTGCGTGCTCTAAGCCCCACATGGCATCTTATGTGGTTTGACTGGAGAATTCCAGACCGATGCTATCCAGCAGATGGAGGTGTTGGGACAAAAAAATATTTCTAAGTGTCATGGCAGTAAGGTTGGCAATATATTGAGTAACGTTTCTCCAAGCAAGAACTTGAACGTGATTTTCCATGGAGAAAAAAAAAAGAAAAACCAAAAAATGCTGTGATGCTTCTGGATGCAAAGATGTCACCTGTCTTTGCAGTGTTTTTCAGCCAGCCTCAGGCACTGGGACTTCCCAGTTCCTTCTATTAAAGGTCACTTTACCGGTTCCTGACCCTCTGCATCCCAGGCCAGGGGGAAAGAAAACAATGTCTTTTCACTAAAGAGGGGGTAGTGGGGAAGAGTTGTGCTAGTCACAGAGTAATAGTATACTTGACATGGATTATGGTGTTTAATCACTTTTGAGGACCTGTCTTTGTGATTGTATTTCAAAAGGAAAAAAAAAATTTTCCAAACAAGTTTGATACAAAATACATTAGGCTGGGCAGACCTTTTATTCCGTGCTATCAGATTTGAGGATAAATTTGCATATTTAAATAAGATGTAAGGGGGGAAATCACCTGTCCAGAGCTGCTGCATTGATATGTATCCTATTTAAAAAATTGCCTTTGCACTTTACAGTTTATTCACATGGGGCATGAGGGTCATCAAAAGTAAACATTAAGGAATAATATTGTGAATGGACTTGTATAAACCCAAGCCATTATTCACTATGGGGTTTAAAGTTGAGAGTCGGAGATAAAGATTCACAGCTCCGTGGCCTTCTTTAAACCCCGGAGAATCAAACCAGCTCAAGTAATCAGCTCTGCTGGACCCAGAGGGTTGTTGCAGGTAAAAGAATTACCTCCTAAGAAACAAAGTTTCCCTCTTACTTCCTGTCCCCAGTACCTCCTGGCCAGAGCCGAACCCATTAATTTTTAGACTAAAAATAAATGTGCTTTGAGAACAAATCATTGTGTTTTTCCTCCCTCTTGTAATCTGAGAATATGTACTGGGAAAGGAGGGACTGAGCCCAATATTCATCCAACCAGAGCCTTCTACTAACCAGGCACAGTGAGAGGGAAACGCCCACCTGCCTGCTACTCTCTGACCCCTTTCTCCATGAAATGTAGGTGGTGCTCTATGTTAAAGAAGAAATGAAGAGGAATGATCTTCCGGAGACAGCAGTGATTGGACTTCTGTGGACCTGTATAATGAACGCCGTTGAATGGAACAAGAAGGAAGAACTGGTTGCAGAGCAAGCCCTTAAGCACCTGAAGGTACAGGGTCCACAGGGAACAGTCTTGGCTGTGGACCAGTTGCAGCTCTTAACTGTATGCATGACACGGGTGTTCTCACTGCAGTTCGCCCAGGGTTAGGCCAAAGATTTCCTGGTTTTTGTGTTTTGTTATTGTTGTTGTTGTTGTTGTTTTCAAATTGGCCACTACCTAAAATGTCTCAGATGTGAGGGCCTGTGAAATATATTGAAGGGTAAGTTCTTACTAAACACAATGTTGGGTGCACTTGGGTGGCTCAGTCAGTGAAGCGTCTGCCTTCGGCTCAGGTCATGATCTCAGGGTCCTGGGGTCGAGTCCCATGTCAGGCTCCGTGTTCAGCGGGGAATCTGCTTCTCCCTCTCTGTCTGCCCTTCCCCCTGCTCATGGCCTCTCTCTCTCTCTCAAATAAATTAAAACATCTTTAAAAAAAATAAACACTATGTCAGACAATTCACAGACTAATCATACATTCAGTATTTAAAGTTAAAAAGAAGTGTGGTCTAACTTGGGTTTTTTTCTTTCTACATGACAAAAATTCTTGGTAATATTTTTGTTTAAGTAGACTACAGATTGGTATTAGAATTTGAAAAGTATCTGAGTGGTGGAAGAAATCAACTCATTGTGTAAATTGCATGTTTTTGTGCATGGATACATGTTTTTGCTTTTAATTGTCTTCTCCCTATAAAACTGTATGAAGATGAGTGAAAGACTTAGATCCTTCCTACAGAGTTTACATTTGAACTGGTAAGTCAAAGACTACCTAGTAGAAACTAGGCAGACTGTAAATTAAAGATAACTCTCAGTGTTCAGAAGAGAGCAGTGATGGGAGACGCCTGGGTGACTCAGTTGGTTAAGCGTTTGCCTTTGGCTCAAGTCATGATCCCAGGGTCCTGGGATCGAGTCCCGCATTGGGCTCCTTGCTCGGCGGGGAACCTGCTTCTCCCTCTGCCTGACGCTCCCCCTGCTTGTGTGTGCTCTCTCTCTCTCTCTGACAAATAAATAAAATCTTTAAAAAACCCAAAAAACAAAAACAGTAGTGAGTACAATCTGCAGATTAAGTTGATCTGGGAAGGCTTCTTGGAGGAGATTCGTGTTGAACTGAGTTAAGTCTTAAGAGAAAACAGTGGCTGTACATCAGTGACTAAAAACAAAAGACAATTAGGACAAAGGGAACAATATGAACAAAACCACAAAGGTGACCTGTGAGGGGGGGTCTGGGATGTCTGGGGAAAGAGAACCCCACACTCCACTAATACTAATGTGACCACTCCAAGGCCTCACTCTTTTTTTTTCCCTAAGATTTTATTTATTTATTTGACAGAGAAATAGAGAGAGCCAGAGAGCACAAGTTGGAGGAGTGGCAGAGGGAAAGGGAGAAGCAGACTCCCCACTGAGCAGGGAGCCCACTGTGGGTCTCAGTCTCAGGACCCTGGGATCATGACCCAAGCTGAAGGCAGACGCTTAACCGACTGAGCCACCCGGACCCCCTCTACCTTCTTTTTGTAGTGCCCATTAGACAGACGTAGTAACATCACCTTTAATAAAGTCAGAATTTCATATTTGGTCTCTTCTTTTAGTGGGTACAGTGAGAGAAATCTGATAAGATGCTAGGATAAAAAATTAATTTTGACTGGACACAACATTATAATAATAATAAGATAGTCCTAAAAGTGAATGCTTTCTAAGCACATCTCCAGATTTCTGCTGTGATTCAGGTATTGTTGGCCCTGTACCTCCCATGAAAATTAATGGTTGGTTTTACTCCCCACTTCTGTTCCAGCAATACGCTCCACTGCTGGCTGTGTTCAGCTCCCAAGGCCAGTCAGAGCTGATCCTTCTCCAGAAGGTTCAAGAATATTGTTACGACAACATCCATTTCATGAAAGCTTTTCAGAAGATCGTGGTTCTCTTTTATAAAGGTATCTCTCCATGTGCCTCTACCACTATGTGTCCATGGTGTATTGAAGCTCTTTAAGGCCCGGCACAGGGGGTAAGGCAGAGGGGGACGTTGGGGTTCATGCTAATTTTTGCAAGTTTTAGTGAGGCAGCCATATTATGTGAAGAGAGAAAGTGCAAATACCATATATGCATGATTAGGCCCCTGGGCACGTTGCCAGAAGACTGGTGATAAACCGGTTATTATTTTTAATGGGGAAGGAGGGTGAAAAAGACGTAATAACAAAAAGTAATTAGGTCTGCTTTTGAATTGTAAGGATTAGCTCTAATAACAATGACTACCAAAGGCTGCCTGTAGTATATTCAGACCTCAGGTGCTATAAAGCTGACTAAAATTACTGAAATAATTAGCTTTTTACTTTGTATTTTAATTATTTGGCCCAACCATTCTCCTGTTTTTCAAGGAAATGACTATTTTTAGATTTTTCACTTTACTGTCTTTTCATTGTATTTGTAAGGATTAGGTTGTCATGACAACTGGCACTGCCTTTAATAAGTGAACGCTATTAGAGTTTTAACTGATCTCGATCTCTATACTTGTAGTATATAAAAAATGATCCTCGACTATTCTTTGGTCTGAGTTCATGCAGTTTTATTGGGGGGGAAGGAGCACTGAAGAAATGATACATTTTGAACATTATAAAATGCTTATTAGAAGGTACTGCAATCTTAAATGGCAATTTAATATTTAAAAAAAAAATACAAATTAACATCAACCAAATGTTTCTTTTCTTTTTGATGTGTTCTTAAATTTGTCTATTTTGAATGATAATTTGGGCTTGTGGAGTGTACAAATTTTTACATTATTGATTAGCAGCTATTTTTAAAATGTTTGAGCATCTCACAGAGTTTTAATTGGCTCTCCAGATTCTTCAGATGCATAGACCTTGCCCACAGGTGTTTGGGTGATATTTTACTCTCTCAGCATCAAGGTTTTGAGCACAGTTTTTGTATCAGTAGGTGAACGTGCTGACTGCCAAGTCCCATTTGAAGTTTAGTAATTGCTGTTTTTCTCTGGCCAGATCCAAATGAGGTCCTCTTGGACATGGTCATGAGATATCAACATCCTAAAACTAGGGCTTAAAGGACCCCGAAGGTGACCCATCAGAACCAAACCTGCAGGTCATATTGCCAACCCACTTGTGGTACCCAGCAGCCAAGAAGGAGGAGCCAAGCCCGCCCAGCCCGTGGCCATTCTGTCCACAGCAGCCATAGCTGACGCCATTGTAAACTGGTAGAGAGACTGTGAGACAGGTTTCACGTGTGCTTTGTGAGTGGCCAGTATTTCCCCCTACAGAAAAGCAAACTGTTTATAAACTAGTAGCCTAAGCACACAATTTACTTTCTTGTCACTTAATAGCTAACGCAACCAAACAGTGTCTCTAACCAGATCTTTTTGTAACTGAAACATCCTTGTTTCAGCCTCATCAGCAGGAGCACCTCATTTTATTATTGAACTTACTTCACTCACACACACCCACTTTTTGTCGGTAATGGCCTCTATTAAAATCCTTTTTCACATTTCTCATTTTAACCATTAATGTCAATGTCCTTCCCCATTGTGCTCCTTACAACAACTACTGACAACAGAGCTGGTTGCTTTGAGTTATTTCCTATTCTTCAGCCCCAAATGCTGAAGAACAGTGACCTGAAATTGGAAACTCAACTGAGAAGTGGGTCTGAGAAGAAGCACTAGCTCCTCCGTAGGCCATTGATTAACTAGTTGGTCAGTTGTTAAATAATCGAAAGTCAGTCAGGTCTGTGGAAAGTATGAGCAGACCCAAGGGAACACAGGAAGGTGTCAACATCTCAGTCTTATCCTGGCTTAGTTATTTTTGTAAATGAAATCAGGAAACTGTAAAATGGAAACTGAAAATACATCACCGAGAAGTGAAAACTAAATGTTATTTTCCAGGTAATTTCATAATTTCCCACAAAATTATACATATCGTCTGTTTTTCTGAATGAAATAATTACATTTTTTTTCTTGGAAACATGGAATCCTGAGGAATGATTTTCCATCCTGCTATTAAAAGAGTTACCGTGTTTACCTTCTTACCTTTTTCGGATAGTAGTTTTTTCTTTGACCTAATTTTATCCAACAAACACCTGTGCAACAAGAGATGTACGCTTTTTGTTTTTACAAGGACTTGTATGTTCTTTTTTTTTTTTAAGATTATATTTATTTATCTGAGAGAAAACACGAGAGAGCACAAGCAGGGGGAGCAGCAGACAGAGGGAGGGGGAGAAGCAGGTTCCCCCACTGAGCAAGAAGCCCATTGCGGGACTTGATCCCAGGATGCTGGGATCATGACCTGAGCTGAAGACAGACACTTTAACCGACTGAGCCACCCAGGTGCCCCAGACTTGGATGTTCTTGTTCTGTATTTTATCTGCCTAGAAAGGCTTGACGAAGTGTGTGTGTATTAACGCACTCTCTTCCCAGTGCTACTGCGTAGATAATCACCCGAGAGCTTGTTAAAACACAGATTTCCCTGGGATTCTGGTTCAGAAGGTCCAGGGTTGGGCGCGCAGATTTGCATTTTAACAGATTTCCAGATGATGCCATGACTGTTGGTCAGGACCGTGGTCTAAAGGGTTATTGAATGCCAGAGTGACAAATTCTGTGAACTATGGTAACATATTCCAAGATTATACTTCTCATTAATTCCATGTACACATACACATTCAACAAATATCAAATAGTATCTTGTTTGCTTCTTTTATGTAGTGATGTGGATTCCTTTATTTTATTGTAAGGAACATTTTGTTTTTAAGCAGGTTTTTAAAAATGTAATAGAAATAATTTTTCCTTTCCCATTTTAATCTCTCTCTGTTTGTTATGTACACACAGCTTCCCTGTATATCCAGAACTTGAGGATAACAGAAACTTGGGGATATGATTCCTCCTGTCTCCTTGACAAACCTAATTATTTTAAATGAATGCCATTATCAAAAGATTTTTTTAAACATGTAAATAACAAGGGGATGGAAGTGAATAAAGTATAAATAATAGTGCTTTTCAGGAATGAAAGAAAAAAGTGGAGATTGATATTTTAGTGAAGATTCACTTTCTTTTTTTTTTTTTTTTTAAAGATTTTTATTATTTATTTATTCGACAGAGATAGAGACAGCCAGCGAGAGAGGGAACACAAGCAGGGGGAGTGGGAGAGGAAGAAGCAGGCTCATAGCAGAGGAGCCTGATGTGGGGCTCGATCCCATAACGCCAGGATCACGCCCTGAGCCAAAGGCAGACGCTTAACCGCTGTGCCACCCAGGCGCCCCAAGATTCACTTTCTGTATTAAAATGTAGATTTTTATATTTCTATGCAATAGGAAAAATAATAAGTCATCACTGATTTTCAGACATCACGTTATTTGCTTCTTAAAATAATTTCTCTCCCTTTCTTCCTAAAGCTAAGTACCATATTCTCAACATGCAGATCTGAAAAATATACAAAACTCTTTTCTTGAGTACTATCAGTACAATTGTGGGTTGTATTGTTTGCAGATATTTCTTAGGTTAAGTTCTGTCCCTCATGCATATTTTTCTGAAAGAAACTTTCTTTTCTCATCCTAAAAAAAACACGAGTAGCCCTCTTACCATATATTCTCAGCATTCTTAAGGTAAATTATTTTTGACTTATGTCCCTGTGTGACATCCCTAAAATAATGAGTTTCTTAAGTTCCCAGTGCACATGGTTTTGGGGTTTTTTTTTAAATATAATTTTTAAAGATTTTATTTATGTATGTATTTGTTTTAGAGAGAGAGAGGGTTTGCATGCCTGCAAGTACACGAGTGGCGGGAGGGGCAGACGGAGAGGGAGAATCTTAGGCCGACTCTATGCTGAGCGGGGAGCCTGACACAGGGCTCAATCCCACAACCCTGAGATCATGACCTGAGCCGAAACCAAGAGTGGAACACTTAACCAACTGAGCCACCCAGGCACCCCACTAGTGACATGGTTTTTAACTTAAATATCTAAGTAATGTTCCCTACAGCTTTGCATTCTCAAACCACTTGTACAATATTTTCTCTGTGATCCTCATGAAAACCCAACATTTAAATTATAACTCTGCAAATTGAGAAATATGTATTTTTTCTCATCAAGTTGATGAATTTGTCCATCAGACATTTATCAAATGCATAGTAGGTGCCAGGCCTTCCATTAAATCCTGGAAATGAGATGATGAACAGAATAGTTCCTGGCTTCCTAAATTTCAGAGTGTAGAAAAAAACCAAGGATTACAGTCACCATTTCACAAGACTCACACAGAGGGTGATGAGAAGTGATGGAATGTTGGAGGAAAGGCACACAGTATTCAGCCAGATAGAATGGAGAAAAAATATTTTGTAATCTGAGGAAATTCTACATGCACTTGTAGAATGTTTTTCTTACTGTATTTTTACTGATATTCTATATTCCTAGCAGGCATTTCTGGGAGATCCCATCAAACACTGTTGTTCAGTGTTAATGAACTCCTCTCCCCACTTCTCCTTAGTGGGGGAAGAACGTTCTCTCTTTATATCTCAGGAAGTTCTTTCCTCTTTGGATTAGACTTACCTCTAAACAAAAGTTAAGTTTCTTCTTAAACTTTTTGATGTTTGTGCTCTGAAGTTGTCCTGTGTAGTTTGCCTCTGAAGTTGTCCTGTGTAGTTGCTTCTGTCCCTTCTTTTTTATCTTTTCCCCAGCACTAGAAATGTGGTCTCGCAGCAAGTATTCATTACTAAATTAGGCTCTTCTAGGAACTCACCTTTGAGGTTTGTCTCGTGTTCTGTGGACAGTGCATCTGATTAGTTTTACCTGATGATTGACCAGCGATTTAGTAATTGCATGGCCTCTTTCGGCCTCTGTGGGGCAGTAAAGCACATGAATGAGCTTCAGTCTTCAGAGGGAAAACTTGAGAGAGTCACCTGCAAGGCAGTCTAACTCAGCTTTGCAGCACGAGCATTGTATCACACACGGTTCCTTAAAGGAAGGAGATAAAATAGCATTTCTCTACGTGTTTGTTACATTGTAAGTTCCATTTGCTTTATAATAATAATAGTTCTATAGTACTTGCGCATAATTTATAAACCAAAAAACATACATATGTTGGGTGTACATGCTCAAAATTGTCTTACTGATAGGGGAGCATGACCAAGACAGTTTGGAAATTAAGTGATCTAAATCACAA
Organism: Ailuropoda melanoleuca; assembly: GCF_002007445.2. Taxonomy (NCBI): domain Eukaryota; kingdom Metazoa; phylum Chordata; class Mammalia; order Carnivora; family Ursidae; genus Ailuropoda; species Ailuropoda melanoleuca. The sequence goes on from NC_048218.1 coordinate 155,591,120, forward strand.
GCATCTCGGGGTGCCTGGGTGGCTCAGTCAGTTAAGCGTCTGCCTTCAGCTCAGGTCATGATCCCAGGGTTCTGGGATCGAGCCCCACATGGGGCTCCTTGCTCAGCAGGGGAGTCTGCTTCTCCCTCTCCCTCTGATGCTCTCCCTCTCTCTCAAATAAATGAATAAATAACATCTTTTTTTAAATAAGTAAAAAATAAACCACAAGCATCTTAAAAATGTTATGAAGATAAATTATATAAAAAGGACTTTTAAAATCCATATTTTGGCCAATAAGTGTTTTTGAAAAATCTGTGTAAAGCAGCCTTGCACAAGAAGTCACTTCCTTGGGCTGTGAAGTATTTGCTCCTCCCCTCTGCAAACACTGGGCTTTGATGGCAAGTGGCAAGAAAGTTCTTTCATCACTGTGAGTAGAGAGTGGGAGCTGGAAATGGAAGCCGAAAGACTAGAAGCTAAGAGTAATTCTATAGGACTCCTAATTATAATTTTTACACCCAGTTCTTATGAATGAGTAAATCCAGGCTTTCATCTTCCTTTGCAAAATGTAGTGTGTTTATTGATGAAAATAAAGAAAACAGACTTGATATTTTCTAAGACCAGTCGTGTGCATTTTTAGTCAATTAAGTTTCTTCCACTGAATCTAAGCCAGTTATTAATTTTCAAAAAACTTCAGGTTTTGGTTATGAAAACATCAGTGATGATTTGAATGAAAGCAATATCAAATTATTTCCCTTATTTTTGTAAGTTAAAATTATATTTTAACTGCAGAAACATCATTAGCATGATTTACCAGCATTAATAATGGATTGGGCGGGCACTGGGGACAATAATGAATTCTTTTTATCTGCTTCCCATCTCATTTCTCACTCTGAAATCCCAAAAGGCAATCTATCAGAACATTGGCAAAGTATGTAGACAATTGCTTTCATATTCCCCTCCTATTCGTAACATTAAATAGTCTAAATTAATGGTAACTTGAGGGTTTCATGACACATCTGTGGAATTTAGAATTTAAGATAATGGGTAGTTAATCGATAATGCTTTTTGCTAGAAACCTGTAAGAAGTCTACCTAATGCATCTGTTTTTCTCTTAATGGAGTACAAGGAAAATATTACTCTTGTGATTTGGGATATTATAGGAAATTCATGACTTAGTGATGGAATAAATGTAGAATTTTGAGTAATGTATGTATTGGTTCTGTGATACACCCAGATAGCTCATCTTTGTATCTAATTGTTAATAGCATTGTTACATTCTACTTAGTGTTTTTATTTGCCTTTTTTTTCCTCCTAAAAGAGTAAATACCCTTAAAAGACCAGTCATTGAGGTTGCTGCTTAATCAAGACGTGTTTGAAGTTGGCAGAACACAGAGTGTTCTGAATTGTTGGAGTTGCTGATTCATTTGCAAAATTACAAAATAACCCACTTTCCTACCAGCAAATTAGCGCCGGGAAAGATTTCCAAGTCCCAGTTAGTGACTCACAGATCAGCTCGCAGTGTATCATCCTGATGAGATGTGTATCGTCGTCATCGTCATCATCATGACTGAAGTATTAGCTAAACTAACTCCCAAAATACAGCACAGTGCTATATGGAAATGAGCTTGGTTCCTCTCTTCTTGATAAAGTTCAGATATGGATTTCTTTAATAACTGAGCTTTTGATATATAAAGTGATTGCTTTCTATTAAATTAGAAGACATAAAGTTGCTTTAAAACATGACATTTATGTAGTAACTTTGAAATCTTTGATTTGAAATTACAGCTGATGTACTGAGTGAAGAAGCAATATTGAAATGGTACAAAGAAGCACATGTTGCCAAAGGCAAAAGTGTTTTTCTTGACCAGATGAAGAAATTTGTTGAGTGGCTACAAAACGCTGAAGAAGGTATGGTTCCATTTAACAACTTTGGTGGCCATTTAGCAAACACTTTCTCATTCTAATTTAAGGTATTTACTACCTCTTCGACAGATTTTTCTTGGTTTCCTAAAACTAAAGTTCTTAGGGTGTTTTCTGTATCAAACATCCATAACGCAATCTTAGCCTTCCTTTCTGAAATGAAAGCAATGAAAAGTTCTACATGGTAAAAAAAAAAAAAAAAAAGAAAAGAAAACAAGCCTGTTAAAATACCCACCCTAATGGGGGACAAAGGAATAAATCATCACCTGTTGTGAAAGGAAAAAAAATCTGGCTTAATTACACATTATGGGATTATATAGATTTTTATAACACCTTAACCAGTTGACTGGCACTTAAAGTGGGAGCACTAGATGGAAGAATCATGGACGAGAGTGAATCCCACTAAGCCTGAAAAGTTTATTGTAGATGACCGAGAAGAGTAAAAGTCATTAGGGTCTCTAATAATATTTATGAGCATGCTGCATTTTTAGAAAGGCAACGTTCATTGAAACGCAAAAAGGAGCCAGAGTTTGCTACTGCCTTCACGTATGACTGTCTTCCCTAGTAAATGCATGCCTATGGCAAAAAAGTGTCTCTTGGGAGTTTGGCATAGCAGATTAAAACACTTTCATGACTTTATATTTAAAGGAGTCTCTGGGGTCACCTGGCTGGCTCAGTCAGCAGAGCATGAGACTCAGGGTCACGAGTTTGAGTCCCACGTTGGGCATAGAATTTACTTAATAAAAATTTTTAAAAAGGACAGGTGCTGGGATGGCTCAGTCAGTTAAGCCTCTGACTCCTGGTTTTGTCTCAGGTCATGATCTCATGGGTTGTGAGACCTAGCTCCTGCATCAGGCTCTGCGCTCAGCGGGGAGTCTGCTTGATGATTGTCTCCCTCTCTTTCTCTCTCTCAAAATAAATAAATAATTGTTTTAAATCATTTTTTTAAAGGAATCTCTGAATAAAAACCCTGGCTTTACTCTCTTTTCTCCCTAGAATCTGAATCGGAAGGTGAAGAAAATTAGATGGCTCAAGAAGCACAATACCTAGGCTACCACACAACACTTTTACTGGGAATGCTGAACCGTTTGAGAAGAGAAACCTGGCTTCTGTTTTCACAAAGGAGAAAAAAAATAGGATAGGCTTCCCTTGTGCAGAGGGGAAATGGTTTTTGTTTTTGTTTTGTTTTTAAATGGAGCCCTGAGGCATCAGCTATTATACTTGGGACTCTACCTCTCACTCACTATATGCTAACTTAAAGCCATTCAACCAGGAGTCAAGTAGGTATCTGAGATTAAATACTCGACAGACTCCTCTTTTTTAGCTGTATTTTTCAGGTACTGTGTGGTGAACGCCCCACTGGTGTCTATTACAGGGCCATTTTGGTAGTTGTGTATCTGCTCGTGTATGTGATTTGACAAACCAGTTTTTTAAAATAAATGGCTTTTTAAAAATCTGGGTTTATATTCTCAGAGTTTTTATTTCTTTAATGCACATGACTTCTTATGCAGATGACCTTTCATTATTATGCTTTTTTTTCTCCATCCAAAATTGTGAATGGTTACATTTCTTGTCATCTATAGAAACAAACCTGTTTCTTTTACCCTCAGAAATGGCGCATTTCACTTGTCTTCATACTGAGATAGAAATCAACCCAAAATATATGCACATTAGCACTAGCACCATGAATTGATAGTATTAATAATTATTAGGTTTGTAAATATATAGTTCCACACTTCTCGTATTTTCCTCACCGCTGTTTCTTCTGTTTGGAGGAGAGCTAATTGATGTATATATGTAAATAGGTCTTTGTTTATATTTATAAGTAGGTGTCTTTTGTCTTTAAATTATCTCGTCCTCAGTAGTAACAATGAAGCATCTTCTGTTTGCGAAAGCTCATAGTTTGATTTCACAGTTCTTTTTTAACGCTTGAAAAACTTAAGGACCGCACCTGTTGCTATGAGGGCAATGGTTATCTCCAGACAAACATTTTCTCTAAGAGTTGAAACAAGGAGGCTACCTGGCAAACAACATTCAGCAAGTTAAGTATATAAAGAACTTTATCATTATCGTGTCATGTCATCAAAAGACAGTTTTCTAGTTACCCATGTGTCCTCAGGAAGAAAAGGAAATCTTTTCCCTATGATGTAACCACATAACCTAAATCTGTAACATGGTGAGTCCTCCTATATTTTAAACACTCAGCCTTTGATTAGTTCCTTTCTTCCCATTAGAGCACTGTCAAGTTCTCTGTCCCAACAATAGAGAAATACCAATTTGAATAGATCCTTTTGAAAAACCAGGGATGAAAAAGGGACAATTCTAGAATGTGTCATTCTTCTAGAATAGTCCTGTGAGAGAAAAATAGGAACCTGAAGGGAGAGGAGTCTGATACCTTCCCAGCTATCAATTCATGACAAGCCTCCATTATCTCGCTACCCTTCCACCTAGCTAAAAATTAGAATTATGAAGTGGTAGTCCCATCCTAGAGTTCACACTCGTGTTTATTTGAATGGGAAAAATGAAAAATTTTAATCGGAACATAAATTTGGCCATCTAATTTGACAAGTGTTGACTGCCAATTATAATATATGGCATATTTCAGAAATGGGTTAAGTTAAATATGTATCTGATATTTTGACAAAAATAGATTTATTAAAGGTAAAATTTTGAAAATTACATGCAATTTGTAATAAAAATTTTGTCAGTTTTTATGTCTTGTATACGTCATGTCTAATTTTATATGTCATTGTGTAAGAGGATTTTGCTTTCATTTTACACAAGGATCACAAATAAAAAGTGTGTTAGAGGATATTTGACTTTGTTCCCACTATATCAAAGGTGACCACACTGAGACCTAGAAAGGCACAGAGTTGTCCAAGGCCTTAAAGTTAGTGACCAAGATGGAACTAAAGTCCCATCTTCTCTGAGTCCCACACCTATACTCTTTTTCTCCCCTATGTTCTGCTGTCAAATTAATAGTAAAAGCAAGTGTTTTTTAAGCTAGCACTTTTATTGAATAAACATCTGGAGACATCCAGAAAATCCATCTTCTAAACTATAAAATGTAGCAATGATAGGGTACTAAATACTTAACATTTTCTAGCACAGAATATTTTTCCCAAACAGAATTGGAGAGAGTGGGTTTGCGGTAAGCAAGCATGGAGGGGGGAAATGCTCAACAGCAAGGACTTCCTGCATTGATAGATAAAGAAGATGTGTGTGTGTGTGTGTGTATACACACACATACACTTGCCATTTGTGACAACATGGAAGGACCTAGAGAGTATTAAGCTAAGTAAAATACAAAGACAAACACCATATGATTTCACTAATATGTGGAATCTAAAAAAACAACAAATGAACAAACAAAAAGAAGAAACAGACCTATAAATACAAAGAACAAACATGGTTGCCAGTGGATGGGGGACAGGTGACAGGCAGTGGGAGATACAGCCTTCCAGGTACGGAATGAGTAAGTCATGGTAATAAAAGCTACAACATAGGGAATACAGTCAATGGTATTGTAATAGCATATGGTGACAGATGGTAGATATGCTTGTGGTGAGCATAGCATAATGTATTGAGTTGAATCACTTTGTTGTACACCTGAAATTAATATTGTGTGTCAATTACACTAAAAAAAAGCATCTTAAGTATTTTTAAAACTGACAAGTAAAAGTTTCTAGATGGATCACAAATCTTCATTTAATGTTAAAACAAAACAATGAAAGCACTGAAAGAAAATGTAGGAAATACCTTTATAACGGGTGTAGAAAAAGTGTAACACGAAGCCCCCCAAAAAATCTGATGATAAAATGTCAACACTTTTTCCATATTGAAACTCATACATGAGCAATAAACACCAAATGTATGTGGAATCAGTAGAGTTTCAACAGATGAAAATATTTTTTATAAAAATTATAATTAATATAACATAAAGAGCATCTATAAATCAGTAAAAAAAATTGAGAAAGCGTGAAGCGTGTATGAAAAGTCAATAAAATGGACAACGTGGAAAGACGCCCAATCCTGTTAATCAGAGATGTGCAAAATGATAAGATAAAATATTTTACTCACTGTGTTGGAAAAATTCCTTAAACCAATAATTACCAGGGTTCTTAATATGTATCTGATAGTTTGACAAAAATAGAGTTATTTGTTTATTAAAGGTAAAATTTCCTTTTGCACACAGCCTTTAGAGTTAAAATTTGACAATAAATATTAACACTTAAAAAAATGCATATTCTTTGACTCAGCACTTCCATTCTGGAATCCATCCCATAGGGGTACCCAGAGACATATGTGCAGTGATCATTCTATTAATAATGAAACTGGAATGAACTGAGACATTCTTTAAATGTCTGTATCTAAATGTCTGAGAGGTGGTGCCTGGGTGGCCCAGTTGGTGAAGCATCTGGCTCTTGGTTTCGGCTTAGGTTTTTCTTGATCTCATGAGTGGTGGGATCGAACCCACCCTGAGGTGGGCTCCATACTTGGCAGGAGTCTATTTGCATATTATCTCCCTCTGTGAGTGTGCTCTCTCTCAAATAAATTTTTAAAAAAAGTCTGAAAAAGGAACTAGTGGAATAAATTATGATAAATCCATATCAGGGAATGAGGTAGACTCAAAAAGTTGTTCATAATATGTCATTAAAGGAAAATGCAAGTTAAAAAGAATATTTTCCCATTAAGGAAACCTGTGTTTATATAATGTACCTTTACAAATACATAGAAAGGGAATGATATTTTCTAATGTTTGTTATTTTCTCATTAGTCTTGGGCAGACCTGGAAGGAGAAGGAGAAATTTTTTTTTAACTCTGTATACCTGAATTTCTTTAGAAAGAACATACACTATCTTTATAATTTAAAAAAATTAATGCATATTTTGTAAAATATAAAAAAGGTTTTGGAAGAAACGATTACATAGTTTTCTGCCACAGAGATGAGCACTTCCAATGTTTTTTATTTTCACAAATAGGGTTTTGCTTAGTTCTTTAAACAATAAGTCCATTCTACATCAATTTTATGTCCCACTTTTTATTAAATATTATTCTGTAACATTTTACAACATCAATAACTCTTCAAAAACATGATTTTACAACATATATAATTGTTCTTGCTATGGATGGGACATATTTATAACTATGGTTCAATATAAGAAATAACTTTTTGCTTTTAAAAATAATCATTCAAAATATTTTCCTATAAGTCTTTGTTTATGATTATTTATAAAAATAGAAATGGAAACTGGGTCAAAGAATTTGAATATTTTTAACACAATGTGGTCTTATTTTCTGAATTTACATTTATACATTTGAACGCATTTTACTCCTGTTCAGGGCATAGTTCAAGGCAGCATCATTTTAGTCAGAAATTTTAAAACTATCAGCCTCTCAAGATAACAAAAGTTTAAACTGAAATTCAGCAGATCTGATTTATAAAATTGTAAGAGTAGGGGAAAGTAAAATATTTCATTTTCAAGCTAACAAAACCAGCTGTCTGGAAACACCTCAGGTCTTGCCTGGCTATAGAATCATCTGACACGAGCCACTGTGGTTTTCTTGGCTCAGCTCTCAGCAGATTCAACCTCTCTGACCTCACCTTCTTCAAGCTAATGGCAATTGCCTCCACTCCATACTTCTGAAAGATGGTAGGCTTCAAGGTCCCTCCAGATAGATGTTTCTCCACTGTCGTGGCCCTTTTCTTGTACAACAGAGGTGAGTAAAACATTTCTTCCATGAAAAATAACCTTTTCAGAGCTAATCTTTGCACATTTAAAATCTCTACACCTTGGGTTTGTGTTTCAATTATTTATAATAAATAAATAAAAATGCATAGTTTACAGCTTGAATTAGCACACCTGTGTAACTAGCCACCAAATGAGACAGGAAACGTTAGCAGGGTCCCAGAAGTCCCCTATGCCTTTCCCAATCTCCACCTTCACCTCCTCAATGTAAATCATTACCCTGTGTTCGACAGCATAGAGACATCTTGCCTGTCTTTGAAGTGGATGCTGTGTTATTTTGTTTATGCCTTCTTTCATTCAACTTTTCTTTACCTGTTTTGTTGTTGTCCTTTGTGTTTAGTTCCTTTCTGGTATGTAATTAGGTGAACACAGTCTATCTACCAACAGTAATACCCAACTCTTTTAGCAAGAACATGTGAAACGTGAGAACATTTTTTTTTTTGAGACGGAGGGGGAGGGGCAGAGGAGGAAGGAGAGAGAGCATCTTCAGCAGGCTCCACGCCCACGGCAGAACCTGATTCGGGGCTAGATCTCACAACCCTGAGATCACGACCTGAGCAGAAATCAAGAGTCAGACACTTAACCAACTGAGCCACCCAGGTGCCCCAAGACCGTTATTTTGTTAATGAGCCAAAATGTTGCACTATTTTATTTTGGCACAGAGAATAGTATCTGTTTCTCAGAGATTCCCTCACGGTAGCCATTACAAAAAGAAAATCATGCGTCCCTTCTCTGAAGGAGTAGTCCCATTTTTGTGTGAGCAAGATCGATTCTTCAAAAATTAAATCATAGATTACTGTGGCTTCCATTACGTGTTCTGCCTCCCACATTTTGCTTTTGCTGCCGTGTAGGCAGAGGAGTACAGAGATGAATTTGGGATGGTTTGGCTTGAGCTTGGAGGCGGCATTCTCCCATTAATTAGCTGTTTAACTAATTAGTGAGTCACTTAACTCTTGGTATTTCCTTTGCTTAATTGTAAAATAAAGGCCTGGACACAATCATGCCTCAAGCTGGAACTTCACAGTTCGCACCACCCAATGTGACACGCAAGACTGTTCTCAGCAGATTCTTTGAGTGGTCTGGGACCTAAGAAAGGTAACATAGAATTAGGCTGGGTTGATGGTTCTCAAACCTCAGCATGTATCCAGATCACCCAAAGGGCTGAAGCTGGATTGCTGGCCGTGCCTTTCCCCACCCCAGTACAGGGAGTATCTGACTCAGCAGGTCATCTGCAGCAAGGGCTGCAGGCAAGTTTCGGTGATAACTGACCCTCTTGGCGTCAGGACGGTACTAAGAACCACCAGGGCAGATGGTTCTGAAGGCCAGTCTCGTGCTGCTTTCTGCAGTCCTTGATGTCTGCAGCAAAGGGGGTGGGTTGTGTGCTGCTCAGCTGTGTGTCTTTGATTACCATGCACAGCTTGGCAAGAACTTGGTGTTCGGCAAATGTTTGAATGAATAACTGAGCAAATGTGCGGTAAGAATTGCCTTTTAAAGGGTTGATCATAAATGCATTTTAATGTCTTCCTATACCTTTTTTTTAAAAGTTCAGCATTGGGACCACAGCCTGACTGCTATGTAGTAAGAATTTGGATTATTGCACCATACAGAAAAGCATCGTTATTGGGGGGCCTTGGCGGCTCAGTCGTTGAGCGTCTGCCTTCGGCTCAGGGCGTGATCCCAGTGTTCTGGGATCGAGCCCCACATCAGGCTCCTCCGCTGGGAGACTGCTTCGTCCTCTCCCACTCCCCCTGCTTGTGTTCCCTCTCTCACTGGCTGTCCCTCTCTCTCTGTCAAATAAGTAAATAAAATCTTAAAAAAAAAAAAAAAAGAAATGCATCGTTATTGACTGTGTCATTCTCTAAAACAGAGCCAAAAACATGTGGGCCATAACATACAAAATGATCTGGAAACTATCCTTATCTGTTTCCAAAAGAAACAAAAATACTTTGTTGTGAGTACTGTCTGGCCAGACTCCGTAAGAGTGCATTGTGAGTGTTGACTGCACGGCACTGAACAACTGTGAGCCCCTCAGCCCACCCCATCCTAGAACAGATGTAAGAAAGGCAAAGTCTCACTGGGCTAGATCATAGCTCTCAGGCCTTCGTGTGCCTCCCAATCACCTGGAGGGCCTGTGAATTATGGATTGCTGACAGGGCTTCTGACTCACACACGTGGGGTGGGGCCTGGGGATTTGCATTTCGAACAAGTTTCCAGGTCCTGCTGCTGCAGCTGCTGGCCCAGTAACCCCACGTTAAGAACCACTGGGATAGATAGTTTCTAATCCCTTAATAACTGGGAAGTTGAAGTGACCCAATCCCAATGAATGGAACCTTGAGCTGGACTAGCTTGAAAGCGTTTGAATTTCTATAAATTCTTCCCTAGCTCTCTCAAACTCCTGTCTCCTCTGAAATTCTAAAGTATTCTTAAGAGGTGTGAAAGGATCTGAAACATCTCAATTCAGACAGTCTTGACTTCTTACCAGAGGAAAAAAATCTGTTGTGTAAATACTGGATCCTTTCTTAGCATTCCCCTTCTCTTTGAACAGGAAAACGCTGTAGGTTTTTATGTGTAGACCCCAGAACCAAAAGCATCAGCATCACCTGGGAGCTAAGAATGGATATTGTCAGAATCCACTCCAGACCTGCTACATCAGAAATTCTGGGGGTAGACCGATCTATTTTAACAAGCACTCTGGTGATTCTGATGCAGGCTTAGTTTTAAGAGTCACTGGCTGGACCTAAACTTCAAGTGGCAGACCGTCTTGGCACACATTCCTAAAGACATAGGGTACAAGGACAATTAGAACAGAGGCAGAACCAGGCTTTGGCACAAGATAAGAGGTTAGTTAGTGAGGTGAAAGACATTACTTTTTTTGAAGGCTGATCAGGGACTGAAAAATATCTCTGGAGCAAGATGACCGGGCATGCTTCAGTGCTATAGAGGATGGAAGATGTCAATGCCCTGTTCCTATATGATCTAGATCAAGCCATGAAAGTAGCTGGTAGCTAAAATGAACTCATTCCCAAGTGTGTAGGGATGACTTCTGAAAAGTAATAGTTCTTCTGAACACTGATTTTTCTCTGTCTTTTTATCTGCTTATTGAGCAATGAAATGAAAATATATTTTATTTTTTTCTTCTTTCTAATCTGTTCATCCACGAGCACAACAGCAGGTTTTGTGGTAACAGGCAGCGCCTTTTCCAGGTGCAGTGGAATCTAAAAGATAAGTATTCCCAAACGTATTTCAAAATATTTCTGGGTAATAGAGCAGAACACAGGGGCAAAAGAGTGGTGAAAAATGAATTCCATATGTACATGCACAGAGAGGAGAATTACATTCAGGCTAAGTAGCTTCTAACCAAAGATTGGTAAGGGCTACCTGGGTGTGAGTCAGCTGAGCATCTGACTCTTGGTTTCCTCTCAGGAAATAATCTCAGGATCCGGGAATTGATTCCTGAGTTGGGCTCCATGCTCAACGGGGAATCTGCTTGAGCATTCTCTCTCTCTCCCTCTTCCTCTGCCCCTCCCCCTGCTTGCTCATTCACTCTCCCAAATTTCTCTAAAATAAGTAAATCCTTAAAAAAAATATTGTGAAGTTCTGATGCCACATTAATGCTGGGGATAAAATAACAGATGAACTAGCTGATCATTGATCTTCTTTAGGCCAAACCTTGAAGCTTTTCCACAGAGCTTAGAAAAACTGTTTACTTTGCCCATATGGCCTCTAGTCTTTTGTTCACATCAAAACCTGTTTCACATCACAACAGGCAAATACTCCGTGGCTTCTGAAATATTATGAACAATGGCAATGGCACAAGGACTATTTACAAATGCATTTAAAAATTTCCAGATATTGGAGCACCAGGCTGGCTCAGAGCGTGTGACTCTTGATCTCAGGGTTATGAGTTTGAGCCCCATGTTGGGTATGGAAATTGCTTAAAAATAAAATCTAATAAATAAATAAATAAATAAATTTTTAAAATTTTCCAGATATTTGTTTTTTTAACATGTTGCTGCTTTCTACCGTAATTTCACTGTGGTCCGAGAACATACACATTATGATTTCAGAGCTTTTATGTTTATTGAGACTTGTTTTACAGCCCAGCATGTGGTCTGTCTTAGTGAATGTACCTTGTGCACTTGGAAATCATGTTTAATCTGCAGTTGTTGGATGGAATGTTCTATAAATATATATGAGGTCATGGTGGTCGATGGAGTTGTTCAGAGATTCTGTCTTCAATGATTTCTTTGTCCAGAAGATATATTAATTGCTGAGAAACGGGTATTAAAATCAACCTTGATTGTAAACTGTCCGTGGCTCTGTTTAATTTGATCAATTTTGCTTTATATACCTGGAAGTTCTGTTATTAGATACATACACGTTTATGATTGTTATGTCTTTCTCATAAATTGGCCAGTTTTTCATTATGAAATGTCCCTCTTTACCTCTAGTAACAATCTTTATCTTGAAGTCCTTTCTATCTGATAGTATAGACCCCCACACCCTTTTTAGGCACACTGTTTGTATGGCATATCTTTTTTCATCCATGCTATCTGTGTCATTGTATTTAAAGGTTGACTCTTGTGCACAGCATATAACTGAGTCTTGTTTTTTTTTTAAATCCATCCTGATAATCTGTGCCTTTTTATTTATTTTTTTAAAGATTTTATTTATTTGAGAGAGAGAGCACAAGCGAAAGAGGGGCAGAGGGAGAGGGAGAAGCAGACTCCCATCTGAGCAGGGAGCCCGATGTGGGGGTCGATCCCAGGACCCTGAGATCATGGCCTGAGTCAAAGGCAGACATTCAACCAACTGAGCCACCCAGGTGCCCCAATCTGTGCCTTTTTAAATGGCATGTTTGGTCCATTACTGATACAGTTTTATTTAAGTGTACAATTTTACAATTTTTTTCCTACTGCTCCCCTCTGGTTTTTACTCCTCTGTCCATTCTTTCCTGCCTACTTCTACAATTAATTGAAATTTTTTAGAATTCCATTTTAATTTGTTGCCTTCTAGCTATACTTCTTTATGTTACCTTTTTAGTGGTTGGTCTGGGGATTACAATGAACAAACACATATTTTCAGTCTAGTTAGAGTTAATATTGTAATACTTCAGATAAAATATAAGTACCTTGTAACAGTATAGGTTTATTTACCTTCCCTCTCATCCTTTCTTGTAATATTTGTCACATATGCTGCGTCTATAAACAGTAAACACTCCAGAAGACAATATTATTACCTTTTGTTTTAACAGTCCTGTGTATTTTTTTAATTAAAAAAAAAACACAGCTGTTTTTATACCTACCCATTTATGTACCACTTCAGGAGCTTCTCTTTTTTCCCAAAGACCTAGGTTTTTACCTTGTATCATTTCTCTTAATGATAAAACCGACACCAAATATCCCTATTTGAGAATTGCTAGAAGTATAGACCTGCTGACAAATCATCGTAGTTAACTGTTACTTGAAAATGTCTTTATTTTGCTTTTTCACTGGCTGGTGTCCTGGGATTGCAATTTGTATCTTTCAGCCCTTTAAAGAGCTTGCTTCACTGTATTCTGGCCTCCATTTTTTTGATGAGAGGTGGAGGGAGATTCAAATCAGCGTTTTGGAACCGCCCCCAAGCTCAAAGGTTTTATACACACACACACACACACACACACACACACACACACACACACCCTTTTTTAAAAGGATGGAGGAGACACACTCACCCAGTGCTCTTGTCTTCCTCTAAGTGTCAACTCCTTCTATTGATTGCTCCCCACCAGTATCTGCCGGATTTTTTTTTGTCATTCTCTGGTATCTTCAAATAACTGTTTTTCTTATTTGTTTGGAGTTTGTAGCTGTTACCTCTGGGGAGTTTGGTCTTATAGACACTACTTGGCCATTACCAGAGCAGGAACTTTAACAATTAATTCTTTTAGGAATCTTATTGACTAGCCCATCATTCCAGCTTACAGCTATATACACACAATACCCACACCTACCCTTATTCATGTTTATATTTACTACATGTAAGCTTTTTTCTACTCTGTTACATTTGTCTCCTTAAAAAACCTGGAACAAAAAAACAAAAACAAAAACAACAACAACCTGTTGCTTCCACATTTGTAGAGCTAATGTGAGAAACAATTTATCATGTTAATTGTTAATGGCTTAAAGTGGGATTCAGCTTACCCCAAAAGTCACAAGAGACCTAAGAGATAACAAGTAAGAGCCTACGTCTGCTAAGAACTTGGCATCTGACTTTCCTGAACTTGAACAATAATTCACATTCTATTCCATGCCTAGATGCTATTCAGAGACATGTATGAAAGTCAGCTAACTTATGTTCAACTTGATTGCTCACAGCTCCAAGGAGAAGGCTCAGGTTCTAGAAAACCTTTTACTTTAAATATCATCTCCATCAGGCATTAGATACTTAGCAGAAGCAAGAGAAGCATATGTCTTATAAAAATAATTTTTAAATTCCGTAGGACAAAAATCTCTATTGAAACTTAACCAGGAAGGCAGCTATGCTCACCACTATCCCAAAAAAAAAAAAAAAAAAAAAAAAAAAAAANTGGGAATTTATGCTATTATGGAGAAGAGAGAATTCCTTTAGGTCATGATTTACATAACGGAGTTAATATCACACATGAATGAGCATCAGTATCACACCACTGGAGATGGGGGCAGTTATCAGGCCTCTGATTGTTTTCTATCCTGATAGGCACCTTTAAAAGCTATTATACCTTGTTATGTTCTAGCGGATAGGGAAAACACAAAATTATAAATGATGCCTTATTTCCTGGTAGTTTTACCAGGAAGACTGGTAACTTTAAAAATAGACCGATATACTTTAAAAATAGACTGATGATAACTTTAAAAATAGACTGGGTTTCATTACATTATAGAACTTATTCAACGACTCGATTGTTTTTATTATAATATGATATCAAGATATAAGGATACCAACATCTGTATTAGTCAGAATTCTACCAGAGGAATAAAACCACTATGAGATAGACAGATAGATAGATAGATGATAGATCTCTATCATTCATTTATTTTTATAATAGCTTTGGAGGACTGTGTCCATGTTCAAAGTGTGAAGTAATATCGTTTTGGGACAAGCAGATCATATGTGATTTAAGAGACTATGGTCTCCCCCCCAAATTTTTTTAATTAAAAAAAGAGAGCATGTGCTCTCTTCTCTTGACTTGAGAAATTAAGTGATTAGACATGATGAGCTCTAAGAGTACATATCTTTCTAAGTGTGTGTGATTCCATAATTCCAAGACTAAGACCTGAGACTTGGAGATTCTCCAGAACTTCTTTCTGACCCCTTTGAACCCCATCTCTATGTCCTCAGGACACTGTAAAAGAATGCTATAATAGAAAAATTTAAAGACTCACTAATGCCACAAATCACAATTTTTAAAAATGCTCAATAAAATTCATAAAAGCCGCAGATCAGTTCCTCCACCACCCGTGGTTAAAAATAGTCAAGTAAAATGTTAATTCCTGAAGTTGCTTTAGATAGAGTCCAAAGGTTTGTTTGTTTCTTCCCCTTGTGTATGAAAGAAAAAATATTTTCCATAGACAATGACCAACAAAGTTTCAAGTAAACAAATTAATTCCCCAGAGGTTTTTATGATTTGTGCATTGTTTTAGATGTGGGGAAAATATTCCGGTTCTTCAAATCATGCTGAAAATAAAGAACAATTCTAATAGTTAAAAGATTTGCAAATAACTAAATGAATACAGTAGATGCCTCTGAAGGTTGGACTGCAAAATATGTTAGAAATGTGTGTATTCAGGAAAAGTACATAGAACTCATGCAAGCATATGAGGATTCAAAAAAAAAAAAAAAAAAAGCCAGCTGGCAAGGGCTTGCCAAATAGCGGTAGCAAGTTACCTCCTGGCAGAGTCACAGCTGGACCACCTGACTCCCGTACAACATGTGTGTGCATCGTCAACTCCCCCATGCTGAACACATTTTTGTCCTGGGTGCTGTTCTTCCTTCCTCCTGACATATTCTCACAAGGGAAAAATGAAGAGCAAAGGGATCTCAAGGTACAGAGAACTGAAGGGACAGGCGAAGGAAGAATCGGGGCTGATGGAATGAAAGTCCTGGTCTAAAGACACATGAACTTTTCATCCACTCAGTTAGGAGCTGCCCTCAGAACACGACAGGTACTGTTCCAAAAAAAAGTTATAGCCCATTTTCTAAGAAATATGGTGTAAGTTTGTCAACTCACTGTCCATTTTTGACTTTAAAAACTCGGGTGATGAACTTGAATTGTTCCAAACAAGAGGGAACTAAGGAATACAATCTCTTAGTGTCCGTTTTGGAAGGCAGCTCTGCTCACCACTATACCAAGGCTGGGCATGCTAGTGTCTGTTTGGGGTAAGTCGGATTTTTTTTTTCTCTTTGCCTTATTAACACTGAAAAAAAAATTTTAAATTATAACACACAGCGCTAAAGATCTAATTTTTGAAACTTGATTGGGATGTTTGGAGGTGGTGCTAACGTCTAGAATAGTAAAGTCCAGAGTGAACTAAGTATAACTTCATGCCTCGCCTTGTTAAAAATCTCTTCTCTTACAGGCCATCTTTCAGCAGGATTTTAGCAGAAAAAAACTGGAGGACATGCACACACACATGTGCGCGTGCACAACCACACGCGCGCCACACACACACACACACACACACACACACACACACACACATATATGCACCAGCCCCTGAGGTTATTATCTTGGAAGGCAAATGAGGGCTGAGATGAAAAAACAGTCACAGAATCCAGCTCAGAAGACAAAAAGGAGCAGGATAATAGTCTCAATTCCACGTGGAAGCAGAAGTAAGCCAGAGACAATCTGGGCTCTGGACCAAATAGGAAGGAGGATAATCAGAGAGAACCTCAAAGATCGATATTTAATTAAGGAGAATAAAAGTATTGCAGTCGGGAAACATTTTTCATATAAACTTGGTCCAATTGTTCCGGACTTATCTCGAAACAATAAAGGTTCAAGATGAGTATATTCTACTCAAATTTATAGGAAACTCAAATGACATAAGCGGTGATGAAGAGCCGTTGAAACTCACTGATCGGAGTCACTAATTGGGTTTAGGTATTGCCGTTTCCTTGAATTGTCCTCTAGGATGTCTGTCTTAAAATTAATTTGTGAGTGTATTTATTACAGTGAACACCTTCTAATCTGTATCTGAGGTCATCACACGTGGGAGAACCCGGCTGTTTATTAGAAGGCAGCTGACGTGGCACCATTGCCCTCGCGTTTCAACCCCCTTTTAGGCAACTAACAGGAGGCAGTTGTGTGAGTGGTACTGGCCTCACAAACACACCTAAAAGCAACACCACAGGCAACATATTGGGATCCCACAAAGGAGACGAGTGAAAGCTACTTGCAGACCATTCTCGAATTAATTTCCCCCTGGCACTGTAACAAATCACCACATACAGGGGCCTTAAACCACACGCATTTACTACCTTCCCCTTCCGGTGGTCAGAAGGATAAAAATGGGTCAGTAGAACTGTGTTCCTTGTGTGGGCTCTAGAGAAGAGTCCAGGTCCTTGCCTTTATCAGCTTCTAGAAGCTGCCCGTCTTCCTTGGCTTGTGGTCCCTTCCTCCCCTTTCAAAGCCAGCAGCAGAGCCTCTGTTCTGCACACCCTGCTCTCTCTCTTACAGGACTCTGGTAACTCCATGACACCTGGATAATCCAGGACACTCTCCCATCAAAATCCCTAGTTTAATCACATCTGCAAAGCTCCTTTGCCCCGTAAAGAAACATATTCACAGGTTCTGGAGATTAGGACATAGGTATCTTCGGGGGTGGGGGCACGATGGGTAGCATTATTCAACATACAACTGTCAAAATGCCAACAGGATATAAAGAAGTTTGGTTATAATGCTCATTCACAATGAACCATTATAACAGGAAAAAGAAATGATTAGCCCCAAGTACTTTAATTCAGTCTTGATTAAGTTAAAGGGAAAAAAGCTACTGTACATAATGATTCCTAAAGTGAAACCTGAGAGGAATAATAAAACAGTACTGAAACAAATTAACTCCAAGAAAACTCAAAGCACCAGGTCAGTCATTACTATTTGTTTAGAGAAATAAGGAAGAAAGATAAAGAATAGTTAGCCCATATTTGCCATAAAAAGTAAGTTAAATCAACATTCAGCCTGTTCCTTATCATATCTTAGTCTGTTTACTAAAAGAAGGGAATTTCCCCCTAATATTTCAATTTTTTGTTTTTTTGCATTTATATTTAATATTGTTTCATTAAATATGCTCTAGGTACTGTTGACCTTAGAACTATTTTGTTTTATGGAAAGCAGTGTATGTGAAAATATTTGTTTTGGAGAATTGTGTTTGCTCACTTGAGGTTGTAAACAATGTTTGTCTTAGAGGGTGAATTGACTCACAGGCCCTCATGATAACTGTAACTGATCTGTTGGAAGCAACTCAGCCAATAGAAAAATAAAAGGTTAGTCATTTAAACGAGGAGAGTGTCCCATAGACTTCTTACTGGTAAAATTTGATTTTGCAAATACTTTGTTGATTTTAAAAACAGTTGTTTTCAAATCATAACGTAATATTCTTCATTCCTCAGTAGCACAGTATTTTTGCAAATCTTCTGATCCATCAACTCCTTCAATAGCGTGCAAGTGAATCTTAAATATGGATATCCAGTTGTCCCAGCATCTCTTTTCCTTTTTTAGATATTCGAAATTTTTCATAATTCAAAGTGAGAAAAAATTAAACTATTCTTACAACTATTCCAAAATAGACACTTAGAATTTTATTTTAGACTCTACTGGGAAGTACTGCCAAACGTAATTTTGACATTTCTGTGATAATGCAAGTGCATTTTAAATCCACACAAACTTCTAAAATATCAAGTACTTCAAAGTCACATTGAAGTTTTTCTTTACCACATGGATGTGAGAGCAGCGGCATTTCAGCTAACCCAAACCTCACAGTGCACACTATCAACCACTAACGGAGGGAGCTCCAAACCACGGGGTAGCTCAAGTCAGCGACATTTAAGTTTGGATAATCTGAGAAGTACAAATGGCGTCCAAATCTTAAACCCCAGTCATTTGAAAATGGAATCATTTACATTTATCACACTTTCCTGCAGCACTGAGAAAGTTTGGATGATGCATTTCTTTTTAAAGATTTTATTTATTCGACAGAGATAGAGACAGCCAGGGAGAGAGGGAACACAAGCAGGGGGAGTGGGAGAGGAAGAAGCAGGCTCATAGCAGAGGAGCCTGATGTGGGGCTCGATCCCATAACGCCAGATCACGCCCTGAGCCGAAGGCAGATGCTTAACTGCTGTGCCACTCCGTTACCCCATGGATGATGCATTTTTTGTCATGGTAAAAAACTCACAACGTACAATGTACCATGTTCACTGTGCATTAATGCCCAGTGAGGTAGCATTACGTGTATTCGCGTTGTGCGACCCATCACCAGAACGCTCACGCTGCACAACTGAAATGCCATTCCCAATAAACAGCAACTCCCCAGTTCTTCCTTTCCCCAGCCCCTGGCAATCACCCTTCTACTTTCTATTTCCATGAATTCGACCGCTGTAGATATGTCAGAGTAGTGGAATCATGCGGTACTTGTCTTTTGGGGACTGGCTTATTTCACGGAGCATCGTGTCCTTGAAGTTCATCCACACTGTAGCATGAGTCAAAACTTCCTTCTTAAGGTGGAACAATATTCCACTGTATATGTACTCCAGGGTTTGTTTATCCCTTCATTCCCTGATGGACATTCAGGTTGCTTCCACCGCCGGGCTATGGTGAACAATGCTGCTGTGAACATCGGTGTGCCAGGATCTCCTCGGGACCCAGCTCTCAGTGCTTTTGCATTTGTATCCAGAAGGGCAATTCCATCTTCAGTTTTTTGAGGAACTGCCCTTCTGCTTTCCATAGCGACAGCATCATTTTGCATTCCCACCAGTAGCGCACAAGGGCTCTAATTTCTCTGCATTCTTGTCAACACTTGTTATTTTTTGTTTTTCTTTGTTGCAGTTGTTTTTATAGTAGCCATCCTAAGGGGTGTGAGGTGATAAATCATTGTGGTTCTGATTTGCATCCTCCTAATGATTAATGATGTTAAACATCTTTTCATATGCGTCTTGGTCAAATAATATATATATATATATTTAAGATTTTAGTTAAGATATGTAATATTTAATATAATTTAATATAATAATATCTTATTATATTATGTATACATAATATATAAAATATAATATAAATAATATAATATATAATATTATTTAAGTTATATAATATTTAAGATTTATTTATTTATTTGAATGAGAGAGAGAGCACAAGCAGGGGAGGGACAGAGGGAGGGGGAGAAGCAGGCTCTCCACTGAACAGGGAGCCCCACTTGGGGTTCGATCCCGGGACCCCGATCATGACCTGAGCCAAAGGCAGATGCTTAACTGACTGAGCCACCCAGGTACCCCCCCAAATAATATATTTTTTAATTTAATCTTTTGTTTTAGTCATTGTCTGCCATCTTTAGAGGGACTGAGAAATATTAACCATTCATTTTCCAAATATTTCAAAACTAAGTTTAGAGAAGTCTACCAAATGATACCCATTTTGTAAGTTTGTAATATCTATACTACTGAAGATATTTAAACTTAAAACTGAACTAAGACTTCCGGGATACTGCGTACGTGAAAACAGACATTCAGCCTTGCCCTTTGCAGCTGTAGCCCACTGCACTTCCGGGCTTCCGGGCCCCAAGCAGCACACCTGGAACTACTTGCCTTGCTTCTGCCTGGAGTATAACACCTACAGCTCCGGCCTGTGCTACCTGCCCCCACGGGTGGCATCACCCTCGGTAGCGCTCTCCTGCAGTAGACGTCCAGGGGCAGAACAACTTGGACATCGTCAAGGTACCAGAGAAGAGCGGTGAGTACCCACGGCATTCGTTTTGCTTCTTGTGTTGGGAGACCAAGGGAGACCCTTAAACTCTCCTCCCTTCACGAGCCCCTGAGGCAACTGACCGGGGCTGGAACCACCAGACTGGCCTCCAACAGCGCCAGAGCCTCCCTGGTCACCAAGGAGCTGCAGATGCCCTGTTGCATTAGATAACAGAGTCTTCTTCCTTCTGTCGGTGTCATTATTACTTAGCTCTTAAAAATGTGTTTGGATTGGAGCACCTGGCTAGCTCAGTCGGAAGAGGGTGAAACTCTTGGTCTCAGGGTCTTGAGTTCAAGCCCCATGTTGGGTGTGGAGCCTACTCAAAAAAATCTTTCTTTGTATTATCAACGGTATTGTTCTCCTGCAAGCTGGTGAAACTTTTGAGATCCAAATTGGTCTAGACTTTTGGGATGCCTGGGTGCCTCAGTCCGTTAAACGTCTGCCTTCAGCTCAGGTCATGATCCCAGTGTCCTGGGATGAAGTCCCACATCAGGCTCCCCGCTCAGCGGGTAGCCTGCTTCTCCCTCTGCCTGCTGCTCCCCCTGCTTGTGTGCTCTCTCTCTCTGTGACAAATAAATAAATAAAATTTAAAAAAAACAAAAACAAAAACAAATTGGTCTAGACTTTTGAGTATTCAGAATACATCCAGCATCTTCTAGGCTTTGATCTCGTTAGAGACTGTGTTAGCTGGCAGCTTTGTCCAAAGGCTAATAAATACAAACACAGAGAAGGAAAGTCATAGTAGTATGTTGAATTTGCCATGGGTTGTTGTGTGTCAGTGGGCCCAAATCTGTAAAATGTGACTTGCTAGTTCCTTCTAAATCATTTGAATACCCTGAGCGGTACATAAATAATTGAATAGTGACTTTTAATTAAGGGTCTGGAGTGAAAGCTCCTTTATGCAAAATTAAATGCTTTTTAATAGCTAATTTAGACATCACTTTTAAACACTGGAGGTACCCAACCAGGAAACTCAGCAAATTGCTAATTTGATTTGGCAAAGTGTTCTCATATGACACTTAGGATTCAATTTCTTTGTAAAAATGAATGTTGCCTTTCATTCACAAAGTCAGGTTTTTTTTTTTTTTTCAATTGCCTATACTTCTCACAGAAGAGATCAAGGGAGAAAACAGACCACATAATATATTAAATAATATTTTATAGTAATGTGAAAAAATAATATAGCCTGTGAATACCTGGGAACTAAACAATGTTTCATATCCTTAAGTGTTCTAGATATTAAAGGTAACTAGGTGTTCTGGATTGAACTGTGCTCGCCAAATGTTGGTGTCCTAGCTCCTAATACTTTAGAATGTGACCTTCTCCAGAAATAGGATCACTGCAGATGTAATTAGTTAAGATGAGATCATTCTGGAGCCGGGTAGGCTCTTCGTCCAATGACTGGTGTCCTCAAGGCATAGGGAAAATTTGGACACAGACACAGAGGGAGAACACGGTGTAAAGATGAGGGCAGAGATCAGAGTGATCTAGTAGAAGCCAAAGAGTGCCAAAGGTTGCCTGCAAACCACCGGCAGCTGAGAGAGTGGCATGGAATAGGTTCTCCTGCCGAGGTCTGAGCAGGAAGCAGCCCTACGACATACTGATTTCAGACTCCCAGCCTCTACACCGGAAAGACAATAAATTTCACTGTTCAAGCCGCCCAGTTTGTGGCACTTTGTCATGGCAACCTGGCCAAATGTCATGGACTGGATGTTTGTGTCCCTCAAAATTCATACATCAAAGTCCTAACGCCCAATGGGATGGTATTTAGAAGTGGGGCCTGTGGGAGGTAATTAGGTTTAGACGAGATCATAAGGGTGGGGCCCCCCGTAATTGGATTCGTGTTCTTACAAACAGAGACATCAGAGAGCTTGCAGTGTCTCTCTCTCTCTGCCCTGTGAAGACACACTGACAAGGTGGCCATCTGCAAGCCGAGAAGAGAGCTCTCGCCAAAACCCAACCATGCTGGGACCCCGATTGAGGACTTCCTCAAATCTGCAAGAAATCAGTATCTGTTATGTAAGCCGCCCAGTCTATGGGAGTTTGTTACAGCAGCCTGAGCTAAGATACTAGTAATATAGGTAATCCGCGTGGAACTCTGAGGATGAAGCCCCCTGCCCAGCTCGGCTGGCTTAGTCTGGAACCTAGTTTACCGAAAAAGGTCTTTTAAGGTATTGGATACAATTATGATGAAATGTCAAATTTTCAGGCATCCTAAAATTGGTCAAAAATCGCTTTTAGTGGGGCGCCTGGGTGGCGCAGTCCTTAAGCGTCTGCCTTCGGCTCAGGGCGTGATCCCAGGGTCCTGGGTTCGAGCCCCACATCAGGCTCCTCTGCTGGGAGCCTGCTTCTTCCTCTCCCACTCCCCCTGCTTGTGTTCCCTCTCTCGCTGGCTGTCTCTCTCTGTCAAATAAATAAATAAAAAATCTTTAAAAAAAATCGCTTTTAGAAACAGATGAATATAACAAATACTGTTAAATATGCAGTATCATACCATTTTCTAAAATTCTTCAATACTGGGATGTTGTCACCTGGAACTAATTTAAACATTTGCTAAATTAAAACCTATAGTAATCAAATAAGGTTTCTATAAATGTGACTAGGCAAATAGAATTTTCATTTCAGTAATTATACTTAATTTCCTCAGGCCAAATCATTGTTATCTTTTAATTTCAAAGCAATACCGGAGGGCAGAGTGATTATTAATCTGACTTTACAGCTGATGAGCCAGCCTAGCAAAGCTGAGTTACCCAAATTTTTACAGAAAACAAGTCACGGAAATCTAACTTTACTTTCTTTGACTTGACTTTGCTTTCCCACAAATGATCCCCCAAGCCTCCCTTTATTAATGTCATTATGGTCCCTATTACAAAAGTTCATTAACTTCCACAAGGTCACAATTGAATGAGGTGAAAGTTATTTCATAGTACAATATCTCCTATGTAAAGTTATGCAAATTGCTTAGCCTGTTACAGCCTTGTGGTCACCATTAGATGAGAAAATGCATATAATACGCTTAGCAAGTTGTCAGGCACACAGTAAGCACTGAGCACATATTTGTTGCTAATAATAGCAACAAGATTCTTTTAATAATGGATAAAGAGATTTATGTTATAATAATCATTATTAGGTACACACCGGTAATAGTTAATAAGAGAATGGGAAATAGATCTTTGGCCTATGCTCAATAAATTTAAAAATGTATAATTTTTTCTTTTTCTTTATACCTGTACACCTTTGTACTTTTACCCGTGTATCAGTAGGGATAACCCAGAAAGTTAAGCAGAGAGACCCAGATTGCTCATGCGGGTCTAGACTGCTGTTGGATTTGGTGTCTACAGGTGTTTCATGATGTGTCTCATTCTCCAGGGCTCCCCTGAGACTAGAAAATAGGTTTCCAAGCTGTGAATGCCTCTGACAGTTGAGTGTCCCGAGACTGCTTCCTGTGCATTGCTTGCTGTCTGGAGGTGCTCCACATATTGAAATATGCAGCTCCTCATGCAGATGACTGAGCTCATGACAGCAGGTGCCTGGAAGGATGAACGTGATCCATTCTTCTGCTGGGTTATGCTTTCAGAAGTCCCAGCAGTTTCCTTGGTAAGTTTTAGAGCCTTGTTAACTGTGTCGGTGCCAAGTGGCTAAAGCCGGATAGGTTAGAAATTTTGCCTATGCTATCTTCTACATAATTCTAGATATTATGTTCTTACCCCCCCCTTTTTTTTTTACACTTACTATTTGCCATAAAAAAAGTAGATTGTTTTTTCTTTGGTGATTAGACTATTAGATGATTGCCCAAGAAAGAATAGATTCCTTTTTGATTATTTTATTATCTTCGGGCCAGAATAAAAGTGGCAAAAGCATTTTCTGTTTCTGTGAGTAGTCTGTGAAACAGAAATGATTCAACTATTCTAATTGAATAGAAACTCTAGTTAAATAGCTAATATAGTACTGGAGGAACTGTAGACATGTCCATGTGGTAGAAGGTAAGGATGATTCTAGATTGTATAGCTTCTCAAGAAGAGATGGATTGATGTTGCTGGACCAGGGGATGGAATCACTGAAGTATGTTAGTGATTTGAAATCTGTTCCCCCTGGTGTCAGTGGATGACTCCAGTGGTATTCTTAGCTGTCATACTTCCCCCTCAGCTCATGTTCCATGAGCTACATCACATCTTGCGTGACAGATCTCTGCTTTAGAATAACACTCAACAGTAATCCACCAGGACCCTCTGGGCAAACAAGCACATGCTTTTATTGAGGAAGATGATCTATAAAAAACAGACTAGGTAAAAGAGCATGCAGTACTAGGGAACCTCAGTGCTACACCTACCCTCTTAGAATCATGTCTGAAGTTTCTTACACTCATGATGTCCTCATCCTCACCTCCTCCCTATGAGACCCAAATTGAGAATCATGAGTACTTGTCAATCTTCCAGTCAAGAGAATCCCATGGATACTGATACCATGAAAAGAGGAAGCTCTAATTTTAATCATTTGTTTAACAAACTTCTAGTGTTTGAGGACTAGGAGAGACCCATACTGTGATCCATGGTGGGCACTCAGCACTAACGGGACAGACCTAGTCTGTGACTTTGTGGAACTCAAGTTTTACTGGGAAAGAAAAATATGCAAATACAAAAATAAATACTTAATTACAATTATTGGAAATGCTTTGAAGGAAGAATGTAAGGTGTTAGAGCATTTATTAGAGGGACCTGATTTAGAATGAAGGTAACATTGAGCTTGAGAAGCAAAAAGCGTGCATGGAATTTAGTCATGCCAGCATGACAGGGAAGTGTTGTGGGGAACAGGGACTTGGGGTTGGGAGAGAAAAGATGAGAGGATGGATGGTTCTGACAGAATGAATAATGATCCTGCATGAAAGCCACACAGGAGACCAGATTTGATGTAGCCCAGAAAAAGAAAAAGAAAAGAGGTCAGTGAATACACAGAAACAGGGTGAATTAGGGGAGGAGGTTGGGAAATGAGCCTGTAAAAGTGGACTGGGCCAAATGAAACAGTTTGGATTTTATTCTTAGAACTAAAGAATCATCTTTTTTTTCTAGCTTTATTGAGATATAATTGGCATAGAACATTGTGTAGATTTAAAGTGTATAACATGCTGATATGATACATTTGTATATTGCAAAATGATACCACCATAACTCTGTGGTGGAGTGAACACCTCCACCTATCACATAATCACCATTCTGTTTTTGTGGTGGGAACATATAAGGGCTACTCTCGTAGCAACTTGTAAGTGTATAGTACAGTATTATTAGCTATAATCACCATGCTGCACAAAGATCCCCAGAACTTGTTAATGTTACAACTGCAAGTTTGCACCGTTTGACCAATACCTCCCCATTTCCTCCATTCTAATCCTAGTAACCATCAAGTCTAAGAGAGATCTTGAAAGCTCTTGAGCAAGAGTGAGTCCTAACCAAATTTATGTGGAGGATGAATTGTAGGAAAAGAAGAGCAGAAAAAGAGAAGCTGGGGGCGCCTGGGTGGCACAGCGGTTGGGCGTCTGCCTTCGGCTCAGGGCGTGATCCCGGCGTTATGGGATCGAGCCCCACATCGGGCTCCTCCCCTGTGAGCCTGCTTCTTCCTCTCCCACTCCCCCTGCTTGTGTTCCCTCTCTCACTGGCTGTCTCTATCTCTGTCAGATAAATAAATAAAATCTTTAAAAAAAAAAAAAAAAGAAAAAAGAAAAAAAAAGAAAAAGAGAAGCTGGTCCAAAGACCATCCTAGCAACCCAAGTGCATACGAGGGGGGACTGGAACACTGTAAAGACAAAAGGGACCTGGGGAAGGAGACAGATTTCCCAAAAGTAAAACCAACAGGACTTGATGATTGAATGTGGGAGTAGTGTGAGGTACAGCAAGATGTCAGGAGGTTTTTCCGGTGAGTCAGAGGTGATGATGTTTGTTTGCAGTGATGAAGGTACCTTGGAGGAGACGGCAGACCTGAGAATAATGAAGTTGAATTTTGGGGAGGTATAAAAATCAAGAGTTGGTTTTGAAGTAAAACAACACATGTAGTTAAAAGTGTGTAAGTCAGAAGAGAACTGTGGTCGTGTAGACAATGTTTAATATAACAGGGGACTAGCTGAGCACCTAGGGCAGAGGTACTCCGTTCTGGATTTTCATTAAAATCACCTGGAGGGGTGTGTGTGTGTGTGTCTGTGCGTGTCTGTACGTATTTAATATGGATGTCCGAGAGCCAGCCTGAAGCAATTGGCTCAAAATATGTTGAAGTGTAAAGTGAAACCAAGAAACCAGTATATTTAAAAGTTTTGGGGCGCCTGGGTGGCTCAGTTGGTTAAGCATCTGCCTTTGGCTCAGGTCATGATCTCAGGGTCCTAGGATTGAGCCCCGTTGGACTCCCTGCTCAGCGAGAAGCCCGCTTCTCCTTCTGACCCTCTCTTCCCCCCACTGCCTGCTCATGTTCTCTCTCGCTCTCTCAAATAAATAAATAAAATCTTAAAAAAAATGTATAAAAGCTTCCTCAGGTCTAAGATGAGCAAAAAGCTAAAATTAAGTTGTTTTTCACCTTAGGTTCAGATTTTCTCATAATCTCGTGAGTCTTAGTGGTAACATCACCAAACTGATGATAACTTCATTTCCTCACAGACAGTTTCTTTTGTCTCCATTATCCCTGTACCTGGGTTCTTGCTCTTCCCTAGCGCCTGGGTTAAATCTGGGGTCT
This sequence comes from Ailuropoda melanoleuca, assembly GCF_002007445.2. Classification (NCBI taxonomy): domain Eukaryota; kingdom Metazoa; phylum Chordata; class Mammalia; order Carnivora; family Ursidae; genus Ailuropoda; species Ailuropoda melanoleuca. The sequence goes on from NC_048218.1 coordinate 155,618,453, forward strand.
AACAAGAACAACCACATTTTACAATGGAAAAAATCAAAATCGGGGCATCATCCATGGAACAATTTGAAGGTTTAAGGTTCTTCTGAATAATGACTCTTCAGAGGTCTTCTTAGAAAACGAATGCCTGTGGATGACATGACCAAGCACAAAGAATCATGGGGGAAAGAACAATGCTTTTGCCACGCTGTGTAACATCTCTTTTCAAATGCAGACATCTCAGATGGTGGGGGGGGGGGCGTCTCTTTTACTCATTCTAAAGAAAGGTGGACAGCCTTAGACCTTGGCAGGACTTCACCCTATCACCTCAGCTCGTCAGTCACTGTCAGTGCAACTAAAAGAATAATTTCCTGCCTGGTGAGCTGCTGTGGCTTGAAAATTTAAGTATAAATAACAAATGTCAGAAAGTCTTTAATCCTCAAATTAGCACTTCAAAGATCAAAGATAATAGACCTTGAAGTCTCTCTGTGCTCTGTAGAGCTGTCACCAGGCTAATAGTTTAGACACTCCTGTCTCCTTCCTTCCTGTCCCTTGGCTCAGTGTGTGCCCCCCCACCCCCACCCCCGCCAGGCACCCTCCAGTTTAAGGAATGTGTTGGTTGTTCCTTTTCCTTTGTGGTTTTTCTATGAATGCTTTTTTCTATTTTCTGTTCTTGTCCAGCTGTCCTTCCTCCTGTGCCTTTCAGGACACAAGTATTTATTGAGTATCTACTTTGTTTCAGGCTCTGTGCTAAATTCTGGATATTTAACAAAAAATAAAGCAAATATGAGCCTTGCCCACGTATGTATATATCATGTTTGAATTTTCCCTTTCCTTCAGTCCGTCTACTTTTTCTTTCTACTTTGTGAAAAAGAAAACCACAGGCTCAAAATAGCATCACTCAGATTAAGGCCCCAAGTCAGTAAACCAAGACTTAATACCTAACTTCTCTGCAGTTTCAACCCCCCAGAAAGGTAACCTTTAACCTGCAAATGTGGGAATTTCCAGGTCAGCACTAGGAAATGTACTGATAGTTCCCTTCTGTTTCCCTTAGGAGGGCAACCTTGCCTGAAACAATGGAATCTTCGCTAATAATTTCCTTTTTTTCATGCCGCCTCTACCTTCAAAAACCTTTCCTTTTTTGTAGTCCTTGGAAGCTGCCCTCTACTTACTAAAAGGGATGCTGCCTGATTCATGAATCAATTAATAAAGCCAATTAGATCTTTAAAATGTCCTCAGTTGGACTTTTGTTTTTTAACTTCTTACATCTACATTAACTGGCTGTAATGTGGCATTAAATTCTTTAGAGATGCAATTTATGTGTATTGAATCTAATCTCCTCCCTTTCACTGTGCCATGTTGTAAGGCTTTTTTTCCTTCAAAAATTAAAACAATCACTAAAGCTAACTGAGCAGAGTCTGGAATATTGTCTGGTATTCAAGCACATTAATAATTCTCAGTAAAATGTATTAAAATTATTCACATTAAGTGAAATAAATAAAGAACTGCACTTAGTCTTATGTCATTTTAGGTTATGTGTTGCTACAGAAAGAATCTCTGCACCAGACTTAGAAAAACTTTATAATTTTCAGAGCCTTTTAATTTTAGAATAAGGATGAAGGACTTTGGATTCGCCCAGCACATGCCTGCCCATAGTAGACATCCCTAGAAATATGTGTTGAATGAAATTTCATCCACTTTTTTTTCTTGGACACTAAAATAATATATGTGCATCCTGTAAGGATAAATATCAATTAAAAATAAGAGGCTTGATTCTTCCTGTTGAAAAGAAGAGATTTTCCTCCCTTTCTTTTTCCAGAAATGTTGTAATCAGAAGTACTTTCTCCTCTCTTTGAAATGCATATAAATTCTTTTGAAGACTAGATTGGCGGTTGGTCAGACGTATGACAGAGAATATGTTTTTCAAGGACCTGGGAGCCACCTCTTTGAAATGTAAACATCAAGAGGGACAGGACCCTCTCTCCCATTTTCCGTGGGGTGATGGAAGCCTAACTTAGGTGGGGACCTTGCTCCAAGTTGCAAACCTACTTTCTGTCTTGAAGATATATGTTTTTCTTCTTGATAAAGCCAATTAGCTAAGATAGATGGTCACCCAATTGCCAGGGAAAGTTAGGATGAACTCGTTGTGACCGATGGTGAGGTCACATCTTCTTAGTTGAGGACTGGTTGTTATTTTTCTTGTAATATGTATATGATGGGTTGTATCTGCTTAGCTACATAAAGGTGTGTGAGTCCATTCTGTTCTTGCAGTCAGAGGGCTGCCTATGACATGTTTCACATCCTGGTTTAATGTTTATTCATTAAAAAAAAAAGGCGTGTCTCTACTACCTTTATGGAGAGGATTTCTGGGTTGAAAGATTTTGTTTGTTATTCTGTTTCCCCAACAATTTATACAATGATGTAGTAGCCACATTTTAAAGACAATGTTGAGGGGCACCTGGGTGGCTCAGTTGATTAAGCTTCTGACTCTTTTTTTTTTTTAAAGATTTTATTTATTTATTTGACAGAGAGAGACAGCCAGTGAGAGAGGGAACACAAGCAGGGAGAGTGGGAGAGGAAGAAGCAGGCTCCCAGAGGAGCAGGGAGCCCGATGCGGGGCTTGATCCCAGAACACCGGGATCACACCCTGAGCCGAAGGCAGATGCTTAACAACTGAGCCACCCAGGCGCTCCCAGGCTTCTGACTCTTGATACCAGCTCTGGTCTTGATCTCAGGGTTGTGAGTTCAAGCCCTGTATTGGGCTCCACAATGGGTGTGGAGCCTACTTAAAAAAAATAAATAAAGAGAATGTTCAGCCAATTTTAACTCCTTCCTACCAAAATTTTTGCTTGCTAGTGATTAATTTCAGTTAAGAACCTCCTTGCATAGCATAAGGACAGTTGGTAGGTGCCACTTGTAAAAATAATATGTGTACCTCTTAAATATTGCTGCATAAGTCAGAGACTGCTGGGATGGAGTGGGTAAGGGATGATATTTGAGTAAAATGAAAGAAAAGATAAGGACATTTTCTAAAGTCAGTAATAAAAGGTAAAGAGAGAAAAGGAAAGGATAAGGGCTGAGCTAGTCTGAGACGTTATTTAATGAGTGCGACGGTTAATTTTATGTGTCAACTTGACTGGACTATGTGATGCCCAGAGAGCTGGTAAAACCCTGTTTTCTGGTGTGTCCCCAAATGTGTTTTCAGAGGAGGTTATCATTTGAATTGGTAGACAGAGTAAAGAAGATCTACCTCACCAAGGCGGGTGGGGGTCATCCAATTGTTTGAGTGCCTGAATAGATCCAAAAGACAGAGGAAGGTCAAATTCACTTCTTTTGCTGGAGGTCAGACATCCCTCTTCTCTGGCCCTTGAACCTCAGCACTTCTAGTTCTCTGGTTTTCAGACTCAGACCTAGATTTAAACTATTGAACCCTCTCTGATTTGGGGGCCTTGGACTCAGACATACCATTGGCTCCCTTGGTTCTCAAGCCTTGAGACTCAAACTGAATTAAACTAGGGCTCTTCCTGCTTTTCCAGCTTTCAGACAGCAAATCATGGGACGTTTTGACCTCCATAATTGTATAAGCCGATTCCTATAAATAAGTCTTCTTCTCTCTCCCTCTCTCTGCTATTGGTTCTGTTTTTTTCTGGACAACTCTGACAAATACAATGAGCCTCATTGCAATGTTCCTGTAGAGTTACCAATTTTCATTCAATTAAGATCACAAACACATGCACTCTCATTGTAAACTTAGTATTACCCAGGCCTTTGAATGAAGTTTTATTGGTCACCTCACTGCATGTATCTGAACTTAATAGAAATGCTGTAGACCTGCAGGTATTTTCAGAATTTAGGTGTTCAATCTGTTAAAATACCTTTGGTTGCACAGAGAGTACTTGACTCAATGGCCTTGTGAAGACTTGCAGATGAGTCTGTCTGTCTGCAAGTGTAGAGGAAGGACAGGGCTTCATGATCGACTAAACCCAGTGACTCAGACTCTGTGTCTTTTTTATTGTCTGGGTTGTGACTTCTTTGTGTTATCATCATCCTCAGACTTATCACAGCATGTTCCATGCTTTACATCTGCCTGCTATGAAAGGAAACTTATGTCCGACTATTTCAAGCAACACTACTGAGATTCTCCTTAATCAGACCACTTTTTTCACATGTCTACATTTGAACCAGAGCTGCTGGCCAAGGGAGGCTATTAAACCACTGAAGACCCATCCTTGTAGATAGAGTGAGATTACCTTCCTTTGTATTACCTGTACTGATTGGGAAATTAGTGTATACTTTTATCAAGGGAGAAGGTAGTTGGAATAAATGGATACTGGGGAGGTACCCAACCCCTAATGCATAGTATAGGCCAACACGTGTCTGTTACATAAAAGTGTACAACGTAAAATCTACCAAGGAAACCAGGAGTTTGTTATACTAGATTCTATAAGGTGGTTTTTTTTTTTTTAAAGATTTTATTTATTTATTTTTTTATTTATTTTTAAAGATTTTATTTATTTATTCGACAGAGATAGAGACAGCCAGTGAGAGAGGGAACACAAGCAGGGGGAGTGGGAGAGGAAGAACCAGGCTCATAGGGGAGGAGCCTGATGTGGGGCTCGATCCCATAACGCCGGGATCACACCCTGAGCCGAAGGCAGACGCTTAACCGCTGTGCCACCCAGGCACCCCTATTTATTTATTTTTGAGAGAGAGAGATAGAGAGAGAGAGAATGAGCGGAGGAAGAGGGCAGAGGGAAAAGCAGATGCCCTGCTCAGCAGGGAGCCTGATGCCCTAGGATCATGAACTGAGCTGAAGGCAGAGGCTTAACCGACAGAGCCACCCAGGTGCCCCTGCTGTACTAGATTCTGGAGAAGACTCAGGGTATGCCTGCTTTGGGTACCTTCTCATACCAGTATTATCATACTAGCAATGCATCACTACCACGTGACATACCTGTGGGTGACAGGAACAGTGCTGACTACATTTGGTTTTCTGGGCAACTTCATGGTCCCTTGCAGTCGTTACTTTAGAAAATGAGCTATAAGAAGTGGCTGGGGCATTTAAAAATGGGTGTAAGTTTGCCATGCTCCCTCTTCCTGTGCTATGAGAACCTTAGAAGCCTCATATTGGGATACTCCCATCACTAGAGGATAGAGCCTCCATGAACCCAAATCGGGAGACAATACAGAGCAGAAGCCTCTTCTGTCTCTGATAGGAGAGCATAAGCAAGAAATAAACTTCGGTTTCATTAATCTGTGAGATTTCCAGGTTAATGTTACCACATCATAACCTAGCCTATCCTGATTTGATATTATGTCATTATTACATCATATATGGGATTATCTGAGCATTATTACAACTTTCAAGTGTTTTTATCTCCCATTTAGCATGCAATATTTATATTGGTGGATGTCGATTGCTGGTGTATTGAAACATTTTCTCTTTATGGTCCAATCTTTGTCTTTTTTAGAGCTACAAATTAATATATAAAACATCCTTTCCTTACCCAGCCTTGCCACTGGGTCTATAGTTAATAACAAAAGTATATGTTATTTTTATGACTGAAATTCTTAAGCTTTTAAGTGTGAGTTTCATGGTTAAGGATTCAAGTAACTACTATTAAAAAGTCCGCTTAAGAGAACAAATGAGCTACACTGAAAATACTGCTTTGTTGCCACGAAGTTGAGAATATATAAGAAGGTTTTATATTCACATACTGCTTTCATGTTTTTAGATTTTTTTTCTGTATGTTTTATCTCATTTTCTCTTCACTGTGATTTAATGAGGTATTATTAGAAGAGTATAATTGCAGGTTATGGATGAGTAAACTGAGGGTCAGGCTTAACCAAGGTCTAATCCATGGCTAAAACAAGATTTATAGACTCCCAAATCAGTGGTATTTATATCATGCCACATGTCAAAACCACTTCTCTAAATAAATATAATAGTCATATTTCCTATGTTTTTCTAAAAAGATGAGGCAATAATTAGACTTACTTTTAGCAGCATAAACTAATTTACTGCATTTTGCCTTAAGCTAATTGGTTAGAACTGGAAGTTTATGCTTGCCAAGAAACACAAGATTGAAAACTCTCTTATTTGTGCTATTTTGTAAGTAAACTCCAAATCTAAAACTATGTATCTCTAAAAATTAGAATTAGAACGTTTTATTATACAAATGTTAATTATGAAAAGCATTTCTTTTCCAACTGAAAATCTACGTTTACAATGAACATACTTTAGGACCTGGCAGGGTAGTTAGCATAGTATATTAGATATTGTGCGGGGCGGGGGGGTCCTCAAGCCTACCCTCAGGCTCTGTGAGTCACTAGAAGGATTCAGGAAGGCTGTTATATGCCTGGTTGTGGTTTATTACAGTGAAAAGATACAGGCTAAATCAGCAAAGGAGAAAGGTATATGGAAAGAGGTCCAGGAGTAATTAGGTACAAGTTTTCAGGAGTCCCCTCCCAGGGGTGTCTCACAGGGACACACTTAATTCTCCCAACAATGATGTGTGATGACACATGCCAAGTGTTGAAAACCATGGAAGCTCACCTAAGCCTCCACGTCCAGTGTTTTTACTGCGGTCGGTCACGTAGATGTGCAGCCCAGTGTGACTGACCACAGCTCAGACTCCAGTCCCTCCCCCCCCCCATCCCCTGTGAGAACAAAACAACATAGCCCACAGCCTCAGGCACACAAACACACTCAGGTGAGCTCTCCTAAGGGCTCAGGCCATCTCTGAGAAACCGGCTTTTCTTTGGAAGGCAGGATTTGAGTGACTCAGGCCTGCACAAAATAATGAACCCTTTTGTCCCTAGATATAGAATGGGACCTGGAATTAGAACAAAGCAACTCTGCTGTATGACCAATAATGAATCCCTTATGATCCCTAAAACCTCCACTTTGTGATCTTTAAAATGGAGTAAATAACATAAAAAATCATAAAGATCTCAATGGAGTGTAATAAAAAACAAGTGAAGAAATAGATATAAATAAGTTTTATAATTTATACTTTATTCAGGTGATTATGGGAAGTAGGGGCTAGACATCTTGTAATAAACACATGATAGTGTCAATATTTTGTGCATTTGTTTATTCATTCAATAAATATGAATTGAATGCCTAGAATTTGCTGAGACTAGGAGAGGACAAAATGTAAAACTATACTAATATGCTTCCTTCTCTCACAAGAAGATAAGTGAAAAGACTTGGGAACGTGTGATAAAGATGGCGATGGGGCTGGTAGAAGCTGTGATGGGGGTTGCTTTGATGAATAATGTGACCAGGTTAGTGGTGTTCACCAATTATTCCAGTTATTTGTTTCATTCTAGTCAAGGGACAGTGAGCAGAAGGTGCATGGATCCCTTTTGATGGAGACTTTCATGGCAGGTATGTGTTCTACGGGCTCTTGCATCACTGTATGGAAGACAGCTGTTCTGACTTCGAATTTTGCGTGTGTGAGGAATAAATGTCTGTATTGTTAGGATTATTTTCTGACCAGTGTATGGTCTCAGAAAATATACCATGCTCCCTATTTTAGGAAAGTTTTAAACAACGTACGCCAGTATATTTAACTTGTGTAAACAGGAAATGACCAACTCTGGCACACTTTAAATTCCTAAAACCAGGTCTCTTTGCCCTAAATTGTACCTGGTAGACTTTGCCAAAAATATCATGAAGACACAATTGGCACTTTATGGCCATAACGGCTAATATACAAAACCCTCTGATGTGAAATGACAAAGGTCAATTTATCAGCTCCATTCCCTAAAAAACAGTTACCATTCAAATGAAAAAATTGTGCAAAAAAGCAATTTTGAAAAATACACAGATGATTTTACTATTTTTTCTAGAATAACAAGAACATTGTTTATATAATATAAAATCTGAGATTACTTCAGGTTGTAAATTTTTCTCCCCTCCTCCACTCTTTCACAGTGTAATCACAAAGGGATCCTCTTGGACCATGATTGACACCCCAGAAGTCCCCCTTTACCTTTTTCCAATCACTGTTTCCACACATACCTCCTCAAATGCTTGACTCTCCTGACCTTTATGGTTATCAATCCCTTGCTTTTATTTCTAGTTTGACTCTTCAGCTCTCATCTCTAAATATTGCATTAAAATTGCCGTTTTTGAGTTTTATATAAATGGAATCATACAATATACATTTTGCATTTCTGGTTTCTTTTAACTCAGTGTTTGTAAGACGTATCCATATTGTTGAGGTAGCTGTATTTCGTTTACTTTCAGTTTGGAGATAGGTTTCCATTATGTGATTGTAGCATGATTTCATTATCCATTTCCAGTATTGATGAATATCTGAGTTGTTTCCAGCTTGAATGATTTCTACCATGCCAGGAGCTGCATTATACTGTATCAATCTTACCTTTAGAATTCATAAGCTGTTTATAGATAAGAGGCAGAAAGATATTTTTTTAAAAAATTTAACATTTGGTCACCCTTATAAATGTCAGGTTTCCTTCCATTTTCTCAAACACAATGGCAGCTTATTTAAATAAATTCAGTTGTCCCCTTTAATTGCACCTCTTCTTATTCATTTTTACCTATTGTTCTCTGATATACATGCATTAACTAAGGCAGTATTATTAGCTTTCAGATATAAAAATTATGTATTTACTGAAGTAGCCATTGGACTAAATAAATACAATACGTGCTGATTTACGATACTCAAAATGGAAACAGATTCAAACCTTAGAATCAATAGAGTAGATTTCCAGGAAGTTCTTTCAGGTGTGATGGAACCTTAAAAATATCAATTCATTTCACATTGTACTCCTAATGGTACATCATTAATATAGCACATGAAAAAAAAAATTGGAAGGGAGGATGTGGAGAAAACAGAGGCAAAGAGTAAGCGGATTATCCCATCCTGAAAGCTGATTGTACCCCCTCATTAGAGGCAGCTGATCAGTGGTCTGGTTGGATTTGTCTGGCCGTCAATCTGGATTTGCCCATTAGGCCCTGGAATTGTATGCAATGCTATAATAGCTGAATATGCCACTAAAAATAGTCACAGAAATTCATAATTGAGATTTTAGTGCCATAGCATATGACAAGATGGTCCTATTTACGCATACTTTTAGTCCCATTGACATCATATGGGAGGGAAAAAAAAGAAATTGGTAAAAGCCAACCCCCCCCAAAAAACAAACAAACAAACAAACAAAAAAACCAACCCAAAAAACCCCCAAACCTTCAAGTTTAATTTGTGGTTGGAAGAAAAAAATTTTCTGTAAACGAATTATTATTTGAAATCCTTTGGCATTAATAGTGAAACATCCTGCATAGCAAAAGGGAGACAATATTATTGTAGGATGGAAGAATATGTCACGTTCAATTGCTAAAGTCTGGCATAACATCAAAAAGGATAACACAGGAAACATAGCGGAAGAGATAGACTTGGAAGGAGAGAAGCAGCTATTGATCAGCTTCTTTGTTTTATTCTCGGCCAAGAAACTCCCTTCTTATGCTTTACTGAATCCAAAAGATTACAAATCATTTCAAAGGAAAGATTCTACAGTTCTTTCCTTTGTTTGTCCTGGAGACAGAAGAATATCAGAGGAATAATGGACAAAAGACAAATGTGTAATAAAAAATCTATTTGCCATTAGAAACCATTTAGCTGGATCAATTTTAGTTAAAACCATTGACAGATATTTTAAAAATTGGCATTTTATTTATTTAATAATATTTCAGGAAACACACTGGGGTTTAGCATAGCAAGGTGTACTGTATTTGAAGTGATTTAAAATTTGCTGTATCATAGATATTTTACAGGACTATAAAATGTGCGTGAACAATTTCATGTTTATCCAATTTCATGCTCATATTTCTGAGAAGTCCAGGAAGTCTTTTGGTAGAGCAGTTAACAATTCTGTACAAAAGTTTAGGAGTCATTTCACTTAAGACTTATTGAACACAGGGCGCCTGGGTGGCAGTGGTTTAGCGGCTGCCTTCAGCTCAGGTCACGATCCCAGGGTCCTGGGATGGAGTCTCGCATCCGGCCCTCTGCTCCGTGGGGAGACTGCTTCTCCCTCTCCCTCTGCCTACAGTTCCCCTTGCTTGTCCTTCTCTCTCTCTGTGTCAAATAAATAAATAAATAAATCTTAAAAAAAGATTTATTGAACACAATGAAGTCCTTGTATTGAATTATTAAAAAAAAATGTTGACCTTAAACTTGAATGGCAAAAAAATATTAAAATATTAAGATAACGTCAAGTTCCAGCTAAACCATGAAGAGTTTTTATTTATTTAAGTTTTTACTAAAATTTTTTTTAACAACCTTTTTTTTTTTAGGTAAACTCTGCACACAACATGGGGCTCAAACTCATGACCTTAGGATCAAGAGTCACATGCTCTACTGAGAGAGCCAGCCAGGCACCCCCATGAAGAGTTTTTAAATGTTTGTTAAAACCTGAAATGGATTACCCAGAGGAAGTTAGAGAATTTCCTTCCCTGATAAAATGATGAGGACTGAAAAATTGAAAGATGGTTTGAAATGCGACTACAGAAATATTATTTTTTTTATTTTTTTAAAGATTTTTTATGTATTCATTCAACAGAGAGAGAGACAGCCAGTGAGAGAGGGAACACAAGCAGGGAGAGTGGGAGAGGAAGAAGCAGGCTCCCAGTGGAGGAGCCTGACATGGGGCTCGATCCCAGAATGCCAGGATCATGCCCTGAGCCAAACGACTGAGCCACCCAGGCGCCCCCAGAAATATTTTTAGGACATAAGGGGAAAATGTAGTTAGAATTATTTTTCAAGAAAATGCACCTCTCAGATCTATTGTGGAGAGCATTATTGAAGCTAGTCTCAGTGTTATACTCTGATATCCATCATTGCATTTGTGCTGGTGTTTCCAGACAATGACTGAGTGTGGTAGGAATACTGAAGCAGTATAGGGGAGTGTGCTAGATTTCTTGGACATCTGACCTTGGTTCGAAGACTCTCTTCTGGCCTTGCCAAATCTTCTTAAAACTGCCCTGAAGTCTAACATCTTCCCCTCTCTCTCCTTTTTCTTCTTTCTTCTTCCCCTCTGCCTCCCTCTCTCCCTCCTTCTCTATCTTTGCTTCCTTCTCTACTTTACAGAGGTCAGTCCTCCATTACGTTCTCTTAGCACTTCTAACTTCCTGTAGCTCCTAGGAAACCTCACAGGTGTGTCTTTCAATAAATCTCTTGCACATCTCTTCCAGTCTTGTTGTCTGCTTCTCAGAGGATCTGGACTAATGCATAAGAATGCTGTTTCCCTGGCTCAAAAAAATAAATAAAGAGTAGGGGAAGGAGAAAGGAGTGTACCAATCTCCTGAATTGCTGAAAATTCATTATTAAAGACTTATTTAAGGACCAAGACATTACGTGTAAAACTAATTAAATAAACTTATTTTTATTACTCCCATTTAAAAATTATTAAAAACAGTTTGCTTAGGAGACCCAATTTTTAAAGAAAATAAATTTCGGTTACCCATTCTATTGATTTTATGGCCAAAGATAAATTTATTGTATAAACATAAAACTTCCTCTTCCACTTAATAAAATATAGTCTCTTAGCTTAGTCTCCATTGAAACTCTGAGAACTACAGTCCAATGTCCTATTCTTTTTCTCACATAAACAAAGGCAATTTGTAGGGTGGCTCAGTCAGTTAAGCATCTGACTCTTGGTTTTGGCCCAGGTCATGATCTTAGGGTCTTGAGATTGAGCCCCGTGTTGGAATCCATGCTGGACATGGAGCCTGCTTGATTCTCTCTCTCTGCCCCTCCCCCGTCACTTGCTCTTGCACTCTTTCTTTCTGAAAGGGGGGGAGGCAATTTGTCAACAAAGGGGGAGTTTGAAGGCATAATATGGAAAAAGGACATAATTTGTGGCAGATTTTATTTTCCAAAGATACACTGCAGTGTTTTCCATATATGTGCTCCTCTGTTATGTGACCTCGCAATCCTCCCATCATAGGTGGACTCTGTGTTCCCCTCACGTTGAATCTGGACAGGCTTACGTTCCTTTGCTCAGTAGGGAATGGTGGAAATGACCATTTTTGGATCTGTGGGTTGATATCTCTTACTAAGTTTGGAAGATTCCTAACCATTATTCTCTTTATATATGTCTTCTGTTCCATTTTCTTTGTCTTCTCCTTCTGCACACACAATACTCGATTTTGTCCCACAGATATCAGAATCCAGGATGCATTTTTTCACTCTTTTTCTTTGTATTTTAGTTTGAGTAATTTCTATCGGCCTACTTTCTTTTTCTTTTTTTTTTTTTTTTTTTTAAGATTTTATTTATTTATTTGACAGAGATAGAGACAGGCCAGCGAGAGAGGGAACACAAGCAGGGGGAGTGGGAGAGGAAGAAGCAGGCTCATAGTGGAGGAGGCTGATGTGGGGCTAGATCCCACAACGCCGGGATCACGCCCTGAGCCAAAGGCAGACGCTTAACCGCTGTGCCACCCAGGCACCCCTATTGGCCTACTTTCAACTGATTTTTTTCTTCTGTTTTATCCAGTTTGCTTAAATCACATTTAAAAAATTTTCTGAATGTATCTCTCATTTCATTTAAATTTTTTCCAACAATCTTGATCTTTATGCTGAAATTCCCCATATGTTCCTGCATGTTTTTCACTGAATCTTTTAACACGTTTGCTGCGGTGAGTTTTCAGGACCTGTCTGATAATTCTAATATCAAGATCATCTCTGGGTCTGATTCTATTGACCATTTCTTCTTTTGACCATAAGCCCAAATTTTTGGATCATCCAACCTTTCATAATTTTGGATTATGTGTCAGATAGTATATATAAAAAACTATTGAGAATGAATTAAGGAATATTTACTCCCAGAAAATGGTACATGCCTTATTCTATTACGTAGCTACTCTGGGTGCCTATCTCAGTCTAACTATAGTTGAGCTGGGTCAGAATTTGTTACAGGTTTAATTAGATTCAATCAGTATTGGCTTCAAATATTTTTGAGGGCATGATCAAGACTTTTTTTCTACAGGAAGGAGGTTTGTGTAAAGAGCTCTTGTACCTTATGCCCAGTCACCAGCTTTCTGAGCCTTGGAAGGTCTCCGTGCTTTACAACCTAGCTGTTACCATTTTGTTTGCTGGATAGTGGTCTCTGTTCTCCAGTCATGTTCTTGACTTTCACTCATGTCCCTGTGAGATCTCTCCTTATCCTGCTATTCTATCTCAGGTTTGGAGGGCTGTTACAGAATACCGTAGAAGGATTTTACTCTTCTGCTACTCCCTTCGTCTTCAGCAGCCAATGCCCTGGATTAGTTAAAGACCTGGATTGCTCTGTAGGGGTCTTTCTCATTTGGGGAAGATCTGTGAACCTTGAGATAGTTGGGGAAAGAGCACTCTTCTCTGACCACAGACTTTGAAATGTGTAACCCTTGTACTAAGTAAGGTTCATGAGTTAAAGCTGGCAAGTAGTTGTAGACTCACTCTGTGGCTGGGGCCTCCTGGAACTGTCATACTAGTTCACATATGGGCTTTAGAAGATGGTTAAATGATCAACTGGTTACTCTTTGTTTCTCATTCTATGCAGTCTTCTTTCTACAACCAATCCATATGAGATAAAAGCAGCTGTGAACTCTTCTTCCTAAGAATGTCTTATTTCTCCTGGATTTTGGTTCTTTTAGGTGTCTTCAGGTCTTCAGTTCTCTAATAGTTTTTTGTTTTGTTTTGTTTTGTTTTTTAACTATAAATTTGTAGTGTTTCTGGCTCATTCTTGTTAGGATGGGACTAAATGGTCTTTTATAAATCCTAAAGAGATATTCATTTTTTTTTCTAATTTGCAGTAGTTTCTCAGTTTTCTCTACTAAAGCCCATAACTCTTACCAGACAATGCTTCTACAGCTACAGCTCTTGCTTGACTTTTGTAACTCTTCCCTAAATTGCTGTTCAGACTTACAGGGAGCTGTAACTACCTGTTCTTGTTAGATCTGAGCTGCTCCACTACCCTTTGTTGGTTTCCTTTAGACTTGTCCACATTTCTAAAAACAGTCTATTAAACTATTTTTAATTATGCTATTTGAATGAGCCATATCCTTCCTCCTGGACCCCTGACCAATACATTGGTGGCATTTCTCCGAGACAAAGAGATTCAACTCACACAGAGAGAGGAGAGGGTATTATGAAGAAGACAAAGAAGAGTTGCCATGGTTGGGGGAGCAATGAAGTGGTAGCAATGTTGGCAGCATCCAGGAATGAGTAGAGGAAAAATAGATCTCCCTGCTATTACCTCTTTAGTAAGTCTCTGGCTTTTAAAATGGAAAGCTGAGCAACACTGGATTGCATGGGTTGGAAGGTCATTTTCCGATTAATTTTTGGACTACTTCAATGGAGCCTTCTTGGCGTGGTGGAGTTTGGGGAGGTAAGGAGAGTTTAGAAGAGGGAGCAGAAAATTACACGAACTCTACTTCAATCAGCTGCAGTATTCTATTTAACATATATTTAGCATTTTCTATCATGCAATTTACTCAACATGAACCCTTAGGTTCCACGTAAGTATCTGAACATTTCTTTATATAAAAGGAACCTTTTTTTGGTAGAAGGTACTAAGAAACAACCAAGCCTTTATTGGCTTAGCTTACTGTATGGAACACAGTATTAGGTATTAAAAAACTGTTAGATCTAATACTAGCTGACATGTATTGAGCACTCTGTGCCAGGCATTGTGCAAAAAATACTTAACATAATAACTCAATTTATGGGTGAGGAACCTGAGGATACAAGATGGTATTTCCACAGTAGACACTCAATAGTGTGAATGGACTGAGGTGAAGACTGTATCATTTAAAAATTTTTCACAATCCTTACTTGTGAAAAAAGAAGCTTATTGAAATTCAAGATTGAAAGACAAAAATTCTCTCCTGATTTTCTCTTGCATGCACATATTCATAGTTATTAGTATTTTGCAAATCCCTGTAGAATAAATTTGACCTGACAGGAGTCACATTTATAGGCCATGTACTTTACCTATTTTCTAGGAGTAGCAGAGATTTCATTCCCCTTTCATTCTGTCACTTATTTTCTTCCTTTCATTTTCCCCCACTTCATTGTCCCTTTTAAATCTTTCACATTCATTAATTTATTTCTCCACTAATTCCTTCATTCAAACAAGGCCAGGTGCTTAATTTTAAAATCTCATTCAAAATGGTGCCACGTCATCCACCAGGGCCAAGAACCGAGAGGTGCTGTCATATTTCTCCCTGCCAGCGTGGATCTCGGTCGAGCCCCGCCCTCTTCTCCTCACCTGCTCCCCAGGAAACGACAGCGAGGCCGCTGTCACACGCTCTCGCCTCCAGCTAGGTCCCCTACGGCCCCCGCCCCTCCCCCTGGCTCAGGCTCCAGCTGCGGCGGCCGCAGGTTCCAGAGCGGGTTCGAGTCGCGGCGGGCGCGCAGCGCACTGCAGCCCCAGCCCAGGGCCCCCCACCGCGGCTTCGGCCTGGCCCCAGAGGCAAGGACAAAGAGGCTGTCCCGGAGGCTCCGCCCGAGCCACGTTTACCTGAGCTTGCGGGAACCACAGGCTCCAAGATGGTTTGCGGTGGCTTCGCGTGTTCCAAGAACTGCCTGTGTGCACTGAACCTGCTCTACACAGTGAGTACCCGGAGCCCGTTCCTCCCTTCCCGGGGGCTTTGCACCTGCTCGGTTGCTCCTTGGTTTTCCTGCCTGACCAGCGACTCTGACTTCATTCCGCACCCCTTTCCCGTCTTCCCACGCTCTGCGCGCCCCTGGCCTCCCTATCAGTGCCCGCCCGAGACGTGGAGCCGGCGCTTGTCGCAGTCTCTTCCTTTCCCTCATTGTGAAGCCGTCGTCTTTCTGGCTCACTGGCCGCGTCTCTGCCACATTGCTCTACCCCGCCCCCTCACCCACCGCCTTGTTTTTCAGTCATTTGACCAGACCTTCCCACTTTCCCATCGCTATCCCTTCTGATACTCCCTCCTGGCTTCCAAACCCATCTGGGGCGAGTTTGGAGGCGGGAGAACCGCCTCAGGTTTGAGGACAGTTTTGCAAAAATAGCGTGGTCTGAAACTGACAAGGCGGCATATTTGACAGTGTGCATCTTGGTGAGCTCTACGTGCTCTTGTGATTTGAATTGAGGTCACCGAGTAGGTTCACAGGATATCCGCAGCTTCCGAACTTTGTTTCGTGCTTACATAAAGGGTTGTCTTCTTCTTTTTCCTTTTCTTTTTTTCTTTCTTCTTCTCTTTCTTTTTCTTTTTTCTTTTTTTTTTCTTTTTTTGTCCTTTTGCTCATACTGGATGCTTTTTTTCCATGGGGTCTCCCGTGTTATTAATAACCTAACTCCATTTTAAGCGAAATCCTCCAGTAAATAAGCAAGCCTCCACCCAAGTCATTTCTTTCTTTGCCAACAAGCTTGGGCCTTTTAGTTTTAAGGGGCAGTCTATTTCTATGATTTCTGAGGCACAATTCTGGGCAAACAGGAGAATGGGGGAGCAGGTTGACATTTATCGATTGCCTACCACATTCCAGGTTTTACATCCATGATTTCGTTCCTCGTTCTGACAGCCATCCGAGGCAAGGGGCATTGTCTACATTTTATATGTCAGATAACAGACCGAAAAGAGTTTTTCAAATAAGTTTACATAGCTGGTAGTTGGCGAGTCAGGAATAGAACCTAGACTGTGGGATCCAAATCTTTCCATAGGCTTCTCTCCCAGGTGGAAGAAACTTCCTCTTCTGTCATCATCCCTCCATCCTAGTCTTGCTCCCTTCTATAAATACACCTGGCGGTTTGCAGCACCCACCCTGAAAACAAACCCAGCTCCCCTGCATTAGCAGAGAGCTAGGCCATCTGTGCAAGCTTAGGTTACATCCTTGGAATGGAGAGGCTGCCTTGTGGTCACCAACAGGAGAGCGAGGCTGGATCGGTTTACCATCACTGTTCCTTTGTATATGAACATGCTTGCAAAGCTTTGAAGGCAAGTCAGTGAAATAAAGTATGCTTTTCTGGCCAGTTAGTAGGAATCTAATCAACATGGTCACTGATAGTAGATGTCGGGGGGGGAGGGGAATTGTAAAACACCTGGTGATTCAGCTCCTTGGAATTGGAGAGCCATGTCAAGTTTCAGAGCAAAATCCACCTTTGCGTCACCTGAAGCATGTTGATGGTATTGATTGTTTATTAAGTAGGTGCTGACCAATTCTCCAGGTATTTTCTTTTATTAGCATGGATGGCCTGCTTAGAACTTCAAATTCACCATTTTTTGCCCTGACTTTTGCCCCCACCCCATGATTTAGTCCTCTGTTCACCAGACACTTAGCCTTATACTGTGGGCTTACAGTAGAAGGTCTACTTTGCAGGCTTACTTGACTCAGAGGTCTATATAAATTAATGTGATATATATATATATATATATTATATATATATTATTATATATATAATAAATAATGTGATATATATATAGTTAATTATATAGATTAATGTGCAATATATATTAAAAGGCAAGTTATTTTTAGGTGTAGTTATTTTCAAAATATGTCCCTTCTAGTTGTATTTTCTGTGTATCAGGAAAGCAAGGAGAAAGGTGACTCTAAAGGAACATTTTAAGATTTTTATAGCTAATCCAACTTATTGACCTTCAAAGTGTATTCTATTGATTTTAATAGCTATGCAGTAAACCTTAATTAATTAGAAATTCACAAGGCTATAAAATGGTTAGCATCCTTTTAAATCCTAGACTTTTTAGATAAAAAGGATATTTCTTAAGATGAATTAATGTCTACTTCTTATGTATTGTGAATAAGTTTAAATAAGGTCAGTAGTTTAAATTGGAGGTGAATGAGGGTAAAAGTTGGACTAGGTCTAAAATAGATGCTGAAAATGAGCCACTAGATTCCATATCTTCCCTTGTCTCTCCCTCAACAATTTAAGATAAGAAATGTGAAGTAGTTGGGGGCAGGGCTGAAGTTGAGGACTTGGGAGACATTTCTTTCTAAGGTACAAATAGGTGGACCTTTCATAGGTTCTAATGCCACCAGGGTAACTACCTCTAAAATGTGCACAGAGTTGCAGGATTGAGTCTGAGGTCATTTCTAAAAGTGTTAGTGAAGCCAGGATTGTATATGGGAGTGGCAGGTTAAAGGCCACGGCTTGCTTTTGTGTTGAAACATTTTCTTGAGGAACTTAGGACTCTATGAGCCAGACTGTCCACATGCTCAGGTGGCCTGCGGATGAGCCTCAGATGAGAGCAAAATTCATGATCAGGCCAGAAAGCATGTCCCTAAAATAGCTTGGAAGGAACATCCCCCAAACTTGTCATGGACTTCTGATCACTAGCCAAAGGTGCTGTTGATTTGTTGTTATTTATGGTTTGGTCATTTTAATCAATAGAATCCCTAGTACTGAATAAATTAGTGTAGTGAACATAAATTGTTTATAGATATGGTAGAAAGAGGAGAAAGAGAATTCTCTTCCTCGCACCTTCATGGTATTATAAGAAAGAGAAAGACTGGCTTCAGAACTTCAGTATAGTTAAAGAGACTGAATGTTTCTTTACTCAAAAAATATTTATTTATTTATGACAGGCACTGTTCTCAGTTTGGGAAGACATCAGTGAAACAAACTGGGCTTTAAAATCAATATGGCTTTATGAAGCCTTTTTTTTAAATTTACTGTCTTTTCTCCATATGACCTCAGGAGCTTTATTCAGTCAATAAATATTTGCCTAATGTGTATACTCTGCTGAGAACTGTGGGAAGTAATAAACACATACAAAGGCAAATACCTCCCAACTCTGTGAAAGCAGGATCTAGTTGGGATTCATGGAGTCGGAAAATGTGATATAAGGGAATGACTGACTTTCAGTGCCTTAAAATTTAGGATGAGGGGATATCTTTGTGGGTTAGAGAAGTTGGGGGAGTGAAGAAGGTATAATGAAACTGGGGAAAATGTAGAAATAGTGTCAATCTTTTTCATACTGCTTAGGATATAAATGCAAATGAAAACTGCTTTGGGAAGATGGTCTATTTTATGTTTAATAGTTTATTTTAGAATACTTTTGATTGAAAATGCTTTGATAAATAGTGACAAACAACTTTTTAAAATTATAATTTGTGGAGAATTTTAAGAATATGAAATAAATGTTATTCTAAAATATGTTAATAATTTATGTCCTGTGCTTCCTAAGCAGAGAAGAGACTTCTAGGAGTTGCACTGATTTTTAATATATGTATTAAATATTATATATAATACATATTCATATATATGAATAGTTTTTAATTGAGAACGTAAAGAACATACATGACTGTGATCTTAAAATGAGAAGGGTCATTTCAGAAGTTTGTTTCCTTTTCTATATTCATTCTTCTAAATTCTTTCCAAGTTTGTTTTATTGATTTTTTGTTTTTTTGCAATTTTTTTCCTCTATACCTTTGCTTGCTTTGGGAAAAATCACCATGCAGCATCAAAAATTATGCTGATTTACATCCATTCTCAGACCCTGATTGACAATACTTTACATTTTAATATCTCTGAAACTGGATTGTCTTAAAATAGATAAAACATACCATATGTAAAGGTAAAAAAATTTATCTCTGCAGTCTATAGGGAGAGAAAGAATTGGGGTCAGGAAGAAAACTTAAGTTTGAATATCAACTCTACAACTTGCTTGGAATTTAACCTTGGGCAAACAGCTTACTTTATTCGAGCTTCAGTTTTTCCATTTATAAACTGGTGATATTTTTCATTCTCCTTCATGAGTTTGTAGGATAAAATGGAAAAATGTGGATAAATCCTTTGGATGCACTACAGAAGGAAAAAAATTAAGTTGTTACAGCTTCAAGAGTAAAAGGTTTATTTTAAATTTCTGAATTACAAACCTGCTTGTTATGATGAAGATTTTGAAGTAATTGGGATTTCTAGTACTTAACGCTAGTTGGTGTTGACTCAAGCAGGCCCTGTGGAGGCAGGGGTTCATGCCCTCAAAGTAGTAATATTAATCTTTTAGTTGTAAAAAAAAAATGACTGAGGTACAGTAAGTAAAAATATGGAATGATTTACCTGTACCTTTTTTTTAGTCCCATTCTGGTCATTAGAGTGCTAGAAAAATTTGATTTTGTTCAGTCTTAACTCCAAAATAAATGAGAAACACTAGTACTTCAGCCAAAGAAAAATCTACTCATTCCTGTTACTTTCAAATGATTGCACTGATGTCATTTTTCAAAATTCCAATAATCATTTTTCAGATTATTCTTGTTTAACATTTTCATGTGTGGTTGGGTTTGTGTTATTTCTCTCTGTGTTCTCGTTCAAACTACTGAATAAATTTAAAATATTTAAGTGGTTCTTGGTTATTTTCTTGAATTTTGATTTTAAAATGATTCACTGTTTACAGAACCTGAGATTTTCATGTGATGCTGTTGTGCTGGTATTTATAGTCTGCCTTTTTTGCCAAGTGTGTTTGTAAAATTTTCCGGCTTTTGATGTAAAAATGGTAACAAAAATGTGCTATTTATTGCCATTTCTCACTTGAAGTGAGGTTATTGACTTTCATAAAGTTTAACGACATAAGATGCATTACAAAGAAAGAATTCATTTTGGGAAAAATTGTATTTCAGCCCATATTCGAAAAGTGAGATTTGAATATTTCAGTGGCTTGATTTATATACAGTTTTAAGTGGTTTAAAAATGGGCCATTATCACTTCAAACACATTTGAAGGACTGGTGAAGGCAAGTTAGGTTTAGATCCTCTTTGTTCCTGTCACATTTCATCTGAATTTATACTCCAAATTATTTTGCCACTGTAAAATGAGTGATCCAAACCCATTTGTGATAATAGATGAAAACTCTTAGAGAATCCATCCAAATTCTTTAGCATGCCCTTCGAGATCTTTCACCATCTGCCCCTCCCATCTGCAGCCCTTGACATCTTTTAGCCACAGAGAATTCCCCACACAAAATGCCCTTTGTTGTCTTTCTGTTTTTGCTGATCTTCTGCCCTCAACCTAGAATACCTTGCTCTGTCTTTGTAAAATTACTCAAATACAGTCTCTTATTTCTTTAGTCAAAAGGCATTGTTTGCTTACATTTTTACTTGGAAATCTTTTTTTTTTTTTTTTTTTAAAGATTTTATTTTTATTTATTCGACAGAGAGAGAGACAGCCAGCGAGAGAGGGAACACAAGCAGGGGGAGTGGGAGAGGAAGAAGCAGGCTCATAGCAGAAGAGCCTGATGTGGGGCTCGATCCCATAACTCCGGGATCACGCCCTGAGCTGAAGGCAGAGGCTTAACCGCTGTGCCACCCAGGCGCCCCTACATTTTTACTTGGAAATCTTAATACTTGAGTGCCACTCCAGACTAATTCAGGCAGATCCGGGGAGAAAGGGAAGGCATGTGATTATTTTTTTCCTACCTAATTCTAAATTACAATGAGGGCTGAGAGTCAGTATTGTAAGATTTTGTTTTACTTTGTCTTTGCCATTGACCATCCCGACTCTCCATATCATAGGTATCTTTGTAAGTTTGCTTTTTCACTCCAGCTAGACCATTAACCATTTTGTTCTTGTTGTTGGCAGAGATCCTAGCTTTCTCTTTGTTAGATCCTTCAGTGTGTAGCATTTTCTTTAAAACAAACAAACAAACAAAACAAAACAAAACAAAAAAACCAGCGCACACACACACCACACACACACACACACAAAGGCTATACTCTCTAAATACTCCTTGAATTTACTTTACAGAATAGGTTGCCCCCTTTTTACCACAGGCAAAACACACCTAATGAAAACTTCATAAAAATGATAAAATGATTATAATATTTAATCGCAAAAATGATTAAATATTAGGGGTGCCTGGGTGGTTCAGTCAGTTGAGCACTCGACTTTTGATTTTGGCTCAGGGCTTGTCTTCCCAAGCAGGCTAATCCTGGCCATATTTAAATATGGACTTCTCTTCCTCTACCCACCCACAACTTCACCACTCTTCATTCTTCTTGCTTCATTTTTCTCCATTTTCATTTTGCTCACTTTCTTGCCTTTTCATATGATGTATCATTTATTTACTTATTTACTTACCATCAACTTCATCCCATAAATGTAAGACCCTCTCTCCTTTTTACGTTATTGGCCTAATATATTTTTAGTCTTATATAAGATGAACCTGAATAATGTTTTCTTTTATTCATTCCAATAATAAATATTAATTGAACATCAAGAGCAGCAAACAAACCAAACCAAAATGTGCTGCTTTCATGGGTCTTACATTTATGGGATGAAGTGGATGGTAAGCAGATAAGTAAAAAAAATGATACATCATATGAAAAGGCAAGAAAGTGAGCAAAATGAAAATGGAGAAAAATGGAGCAAGAAGAATGAAGAGTGGTAAAGTTGTGGGTGGGTAGAGGAAGAGAAGTCCATATTTAATATATGGCCAGGATTAAGCTGCTTGGGAAGACAAGATGGGGACAAAGATTTGAAGGCAATGAAAGACATATCTGGGAAGAGTGTTTCAGGTAGATGGAACTTTGAAAAGATTGAGGAAGAGGAGCATTCCTGGTTTATGCAAGCGACAGAGATGAGTCCATTTGACTGGGACAGAGTGAGCAGGGGATGGAGTGGTGTAAGATGTGAGTCAGAGAAGTTGGGAGATGCAGATGATGAAGGGCCTTGGGACCACTAGAAGGATTAGAGCTTTTATACAGAGTGAAATGGTAGCCGTTGGTGGCTTTGGGCCTGATTTTTCATTTGAAAGATTGGCGACTGAATTGTGAATGGATTATAGACAGCCACAGTGGAAGCAGTGAGATCACATGTAAGGCTATTGCAGTAATTTAGGCAAGAGGTATGGAGGGCTTGGACCAGTGTGATATCAATGTAAGGGAAATAGTCCGATTTGGGGTGTATTTTGAAAGGGGAGCCAACATAATTTTCTGATGGGTTGGAATGGGGCATGAGAAAAAGAGAGGGGCATGAGAAAAAGAGAGGAGCCATGGGTTACTCATGGTTTATGGCCTAAGCAACTGGCAGGATGGATCTTCTATTAATAGGAATGGGGAGACTGCGGGTGGAAAAGGCTTTGGGAGGAAGATAAAGGGTTCAATATTAGATGGGATGCCAATGAGATACCCAAATGGAGATATCACACAGCAGTTAGACTGACAATAATGGAGTTCAGGGGAAAGGAGTAGCCTGGAAGTTTAAATCCTGGGAACCATCAACATAGAGAATGGGATTTAGGGTTGATACTGCATTAGATCCACAAGTTATTGAAGATAGATGGAGAAGTGCAGTCATCTGTGGAATGAACCAAAGGCCCCTTTACAGTAAGAGCTTTAGGAGACAATGAAGAACCAGGAAAGGAGCCTGAGAAGGTAAGAGGAAAACCTGGTAGAGGTTGGTGTCCTAGAAGCCAAGTGCAAGTCATTTGAAGGAGGCAGAATTGAACATCTGTCTCAAATGCTGCTAAGTGAGATGAGAACTAAGACTTGGTCTTCGAATTGATCAAAGACGTCATTGGAAAGAGCAGTTATCCTTCTGCTTTTCACAGGACAAGCTCTGTGGCCCTCAACAGTATGGACAGAGTCCTCATCACTTTCCTCTCCCAACGGTCCAGCACAACCCTGGCATATGGTTGACATTTAGTTGATTGAATGACAAAATCAGTGCAGGGCTGTTGTGCCCGTAGCCCCACTTCTGGTCTCCCAGAACTCCCCACAGCGGGCAGGGGTAGGGGTGCACTTGGCACTTGGTTGGCAGCTGTGAGTGCCACCTCGAACTGTTATCCTTGGAACATGACAAGTCAGGATCCCTTACTTTTGAATCCTTTTATATAACTTCTTCTTAGCAGATATTATGTAACACGTATATGTGTTTTGTGCCTGGTAATTATAAAATCTGCTCGGCACCACGGAGAACATGAGGAAGGAAAATATGTGACAAAGTCATGTGAGGCTTCTTTGTATCCTTTGAAGAATGAAAACGAAACAAAGAATTGAGGTCCTGGTTTCAACATTAAACATCTAGATATTTGGCAATATCTAGATTATTTGTAGAGTTTTCAAATTTCTATCCAGATATTTGACATCATAGAAACACGTGCTTGATCATCGCTGAGTTGTTCTTCGGTTTTCCACAGTAGGCAGAAGTTCAGAGAGAGAGTTGAGTGCTCAAGTGTGATTGCTCATGATGAACATTGAAGCAGGTACAGGGAAGCCTTTGCTTTCTTTATGTGTCTGTGGATGCTGGGCTACATTTTGGTGGTATAGTCCCTCTGAATCTTATTCCTGTTTTTAATTTCTTATCCTCCACTATTAGCACAACTTCTTTCTTATTTTAGTGCTGACAAAATATTTTTGAATAATTTAATACAAAATCAAGTCCAGTTTTTTTTTAAACGTTCTATATTCCTCTTTCATCCTCAAAACAATTCACTTACCCTGGTAGAATTCAGATGCTAAAAAAAAATGTTGAAGTAATGAGAAATATTTTAGGAATAATTCAAGTTTCTCTTTGCATCTTATTTTGAAATGTGGTGGATATTTGATGAAAGAATGAAAATCGTTTTTAAAGGTTATATAGAGAAAGAATAATCTGGAACATCATTGGGCTGAATTTCTTTTCCCCAAATATTATATTAGTTAGGGAAGAAGCATTTCCCTGTCCTTAAAGCATAATGAGCAATTTCATGAGCTCTTTCATTCAGCAGTGTATTTTGAGTATCTCTTCTGTACCAGGCACTTAGCCAGGTGCTAGGAATATCAGAGAAGCATGCGCCTTGCTTATATGGCACTTAAAGTATAGAGGGTTCGTTAGAAGAATTTGAAGTATGGCTGGAGGTGGGGAATAGTGGCTAATGAATTACCTCCAGCAGTAATCCAGGCTCCTCACATCCTTGGATTTGTTAACCTGGGATTTGGGCTTTATTCTAAGATTAGAGACAACAGATCACCAGCCTGGGAATGACCAGATCTTCCTGGCTTTAGAAAAAGACCAAAGACCACCATATTAGGAGTAGAGTCCAGCCCTAGGTAATAGAAACCCAGCTACTGCTGCTTAAAATAGTAAGCTTTATTGTTTTCATGTAGGTAAATGTCCAGAAGTAGGCAGTCCAGAGCACGGGCATGATTCAAGGATCTTATCAATGTCCCAGTCATCATTGTTTTCCTGCTCTATCATTCTTGGCACATAACTTTCTTTCTTTTCACCAAATTGCATTGGCAACTCTAGGCATTATGATTTGTTCCATTCCTGAAGGAGGAGGAGACTGTAAAATGCTTTTCCTTGGTAAGATGTGTCTTTTGTTGAAATAGTTTTATTGAGTTATTATTTACATACCATAAGCTGCACATATTTACAGTAGAAATTTAGTAAGTTTTGATATATGCATAAACCCCTAGCCCCATTGCCACATTCAAGACCTTGAACATATCTATTGCCCCCCCACAGTTTGCTTATCCTTGTAATCCCTCCCTCCTGCTGCACAACCCTTGCTCCCAATCTGCAGGCAACCATTGACTTGATCTGTGGTGCAGTGTAGGCTGGAGTTAAATTTGCTAAGTCTAGACAGGGTGTTTGCAGACAGTAGATCATGTAGGGCATTTGTCTGGGTCATTGATTTCCCTTCTCGGTTTATCCTCACAGTGAAGTTTCCAGGAGGTCTTTTCAGCTAAAAAGGAGTGCTCATATTTTTTAAAAGCTTACCTTCAAGGTGAAGGACTTAGCGTTAGTCTAGGTAGGGAAAGTGGTCTCAATTGTGAAGGTAGACAAAGTCTCTGCACGTTGGAAGGTATTAAAAGATTTATGATAAACACTTGGAAGATGAAGCTTGTATTAACCACAATTCTTTATGGGTTATAGATGAGCTTAAAAGAATATGTTTTTGAGAGAGCACAAACTCTCGAAAGCATAGGTAGAATTGGGACATCCAAATAGTTGGATTGTCAAGTATGGCTGGATCAAGGGGCTCGGAAAAGGTCAGAGCTCTCTTGCTCCTTTTATCTACTTCTCAGCTCAGCTTGACACTGCTTAGTTTCTTTTTGAAGATAGATCTTTCCATGTGCGGCCCTTGGCAGAATCAATGTTAATTGTTCTTATAGCTTGGTGTGCCAGAGGAACCCATTTGTTTTTCTTTCAATATCCTTTTATTATGGAATGGAAGAACTGATTGACACCATTGGTTTATGGACCCATCCCATGGACCAATCACTGTGGATAGGAGGATGAGCACCTGTGGTTGATAGGCCTATGTTGTGTGTCTCTACTGGTGGTAGTGGTCAGATGGGACTTGTGAAACACCGTGATTCAGAGGTTTACAAGAGATGAATGTGCTGGGTGGTAAAGGCAAAATACGTCTATAATAGAAGTCATTCCTCTCCTGGGCAGGAATTTGATTCTTCTATTCCTCATTCTAGAATGTCCTAGCAACTTCATCATTTGAAAAGCTTAGTGTAGTAGTTTAATATTTCAA
Source organism: Ailuropoda melanoleuca (assembly GCF_002007445.2). Classification (NCBI taxonomy): domain Eukaryota; kingdom Metazoa; phylum Chordata; class Mammalia; order Carnivora; family Ursidae; genus Ailuropoda; species Ailuropoda melanoleuca. The sequence goes on from NC_048218.1 coordinate 155,644,881, forward strand.
CACACACTTAAGCTAGATTATAAAGATCGTTATGCACAATGTATTTTTTCTTTTGTTCTGTAATGGCGTTACAAGTATCCACAAGTGTACAAGTGCGCGCATGCTTATTAGTTTTGAACAATTTTGTGTGCTAGAGTGATGTTGAAGATAAACACTTTTCATTCTTGCTCCCTTATTCTGGGCAGTGCACTGGGCACTTTTGTGTGAATGTAAGTGTATGTGACAACATCCCTGGTTGGGTTAAAGGAAAGTGAAAAGCACAAAATGAATTCGGTAGTTGACAAATGGAAAAGTCGTACGAGTAGAAGACTTCACTGTTCTTTTTATGCATGGCTGTGATGCAGCCAGGTCTCCTAGGGAGTAAGTTAAAGAGATGCTATGCAAACCCATAAGGATCCAGTGACAAAGCAAGAATGCTATCTTATGCATTATAATGTTGCTAGTATTATATCTCAGTGTTAAAAATTATTTAAATATAATCCTATGCACTATGATATGGCTCCACAGGGAGGAAAAAAAAAAACGCACTAAGCAGAAAGTTTGCCACAGTTCTCCCTCTCTGTCCTTGGGCAGGTAGTTTTGTGACTCTTTCACCTATAAGATGGAAGGGAATAGATCACTGGCCAGGTAGCATTGTGCCTTGGTGTTCTGTGAATTTGCACTCTCTTGTGAGCCCTAGTTGAGAATTGCCGTGTCCCTTCCACTAGCGTCTTCCTCAGGGTCCATCGCTGTGTGAACTGTGGCTTCTCCCAGCACCTCCCCTTTCAGAACTTGGGGAATTAACTCTACGTAAGTCTACGTAGAGGCTTTTCTAATCTTGCTTTGGTGTGTCTTTTCCATTATAGCTCTTCTAATCTCTCTTTTTAGAAGCTCTCTTAATGCGATACACTTCTCTTTGTTTTAAAGAGAAAACAGGAAAGGTTGGTGCTTCCTGCTCATAAAAACATTGCTATCAATGAGTTAACAGATCCATAATCTGTTTTTATCAGTATTCTGTCTCCTAAGGGAAGGAAACTATTTGTCATAGGTCTAAATTTACTTTCTATTACAATTGGTCTCATAGGAAACTGTTGTTATTATTGAACAAAGGATTCTTGCAGTTCCTTTGTCTACCAAGTTCTAGTGACAAATATAGGCTTTTTAATTATAAAGTTAGAATTAATTTTATTGGAATCAATAATTTTTAGATCACTAGTTTGGAAGACTTCCTATAGCCCCATTCTCTTCAAAGTTACAAACCAACCATAACATATAATTACCACTACTCAGAAATAAATAGTTTCATTACTATCTTTAAAGGGCTTCTTTACAGTAAAAGTTCAACTCTGATGGGCAAATATAATTAGAGGCATATCATAAACCTTTGGGTGCTATTTCTAATTTTAAAAATTATGAATACTTGAGGGCTTTGTGTCACAACGTGTTAGAAGCATTTGCCACACAGAACATAACATTTATGTTGTTTTCGATTATTTTGTTTAAAAAACCTAACATATTTTGGGAGTTTATCAGAAAATTGACTAGCCCAAATAAGTTGATGTTTGGACACTTTTACTGTTGTAGTTATAACTGCAGAATTTGTGTGGGATTGGATAGTTAACTCTATGTTCTCTTCCACCTTACAAATGAGAATGTGTATTTGTGGGTGTGCCAACATGCCTGCGCTTGGGAGTTGGGTACAAGAAGGAGAGACAGGGTGGTGTCTTTTTCACACATGAGGCCATCCAAGTGTGATCAATCCAGGGCTTTGTTTTCTGCTGTAAACAAGTGGAGAGACAACAAATCGTTGGCTACTGCCCTCAGGTGTATACTCCCTTCATTCGAAAGCCTTCCATTTTTCTAACTGGGAGCCCATCCCAGGAGAGAATGTGGACAGTCCTTGAAGATGCACAGATGAAAATTAATTTGAAATATTAGAGAGATGAATGAGAATATCTTGATTTATGTGGCTGTGTTTGGGGAATAGTGGAAGCAAAGGCTAGATGAGGAAAGTTGGACCAGTTGACAGAGGAAAGCAAAGCAGGAGAATTTAGAATTGGTGCCATGGTAAGAAAGGGGCTGTTAAATTTTCAAGGCTGGTTTTAATTAGGAAATATTTCATGTGCAGAGAAGATACTATGGTAGACTCTTGGGAACCCAACAGGGTGATTCCATAGATGCCAGTGTTTTTGCCACATCTGCCTGTTTTTTAGAAGTTAGGTGTTATACAGCTAAAGGCCCATTCCATCCCCGTTTCCATTTATCCCCACTCAAAAGTCGTCACTGTCCTAAAATCAACATCTGTTATTTCCAGCCATGTGTATACACTTATGACTATTTGACCTATTAGTCAACCACAAAGAATATAAGGTGACTTTTTGTGGGGCACCTGGATGGCTGAGTCAGTTACGCGTCCGACTCTGATCTCAGATTCGTGAGATGGAGCCCTGTGTCAGGTTCTGTGCTGGGTGTGGAGCCTGCTTGAGAAACTCTCTCTTAAAAGATGGCTGCAAAAATTTACAATTTGTCTTGAATGAGTTCTAGATTCTCCACCTCCTTCGTGTCATCAGGCTTAATTTGTGCCAGTCTGGTGCATGTGAGAGGATATCCCATTGTTGTGGTTTTTGTTTTCCTGATATATAATGAGATTTAACATCTTTCAGGTATTGATTGCCTTTTGGATTCTTCTTTGGCGAATTGCCTCTTACTACCTTTGGCTGCTTTACTGTGTGCTTTTTGTCCTTTTAAATTGATTTGTAGGTGTTCTTTGATATATATATGTGTGTGTGTGTGTGTGTGTGTGTGTGTGTGTGTGTGTGCTGCAAATACCTTCTAGTTCTAGGCTTATCCTACATTCGTTTGATGATTTTTATTGTGTAGAATTTTAAAATTTTAATGTGGTGTATAGTGTGATAGGTAAGAACACAGAATCTGCAGCCGTAAAGCCTGGGTTCGTATCCCAGTTCTGTCCCCTCCTTGCTGTGTAATCTTGGGCAAGTTACTTAACATCTCTGTGCATGACTTTCCCCAACTGGAAAATGAGGCAGTAGTACTACCTAACTCTAAGGATTATTGTGAAGATGAAATTAGTTAGTGAATGGAAAGCACTTAGAATACTTCTTTACACATAGTAAGCCCTACATCAGTATGATACTTGATTTTGCGGGGTTTTGTTTAAAAAGCTTTTCTTTAACTACAAAGTCAAAACATTTTCCTCTATTTTTTTTTCCTAAATATTTAAGTTTTGCTTTTATATTTAGGGTTTAAATCTATGCTGTGAGGTAGGGACTGCTACTATTCTTTTTCAAAACACACAGGTAATTATCACAGGGCTATTGATTAAAGCCTCCACTCTTCCTACTGATTTGGAATTCCATCTCCCTCCAAGCCTACACTGGTGGCTTATTTAGATCTGTGTCAGGTACTTGGTTTTAACTTTTGAGTCATTACAACAAGTTATGATATTTGTTTCGATTTTTAACTTCCTTAGCTTTTTAGTTTTATTTGTATGTTTAATTTTAATAATTAAAAAAAAAAGATAAAACCTGTCTAAAAGATGTAGAGTCAGGCCCAGGTTTTGCAAAGCATGGTGAAAGCATGAGAAAGAGAGGTCTGGAACGGTTAGTTGAAGGCACTGACAAAGGTTGATTTGCTACTAGGAGCGTTTCTTACATATGGTGCTGGTGAGAGTACAGCTGGGCTGAGAAAGAGTGGAGCAGACACAGCCTTTCTATTTAATCTTAAAAATGTTCCTAGCCCTTTGGCAACAGGTGACATTCATTCTTCCATGGAAATTAATGGATCATTGTATCGAGTTCCACCCTAAAAAACCTTATTGAGACTTTGGCTAGAAATCCATTGAATATGTAGACTAAATTGGAGGTGAATTGATGCTTTATTATAAATAGTGTTCCCACCCATGAACTTGTTAGATCTCTTCATTTAAAGCAGTTTTTCATGTTCGTCAATTAATTTCACAATTTTCTCCATGAAGGTCTTACAATACTTTTCTTAGATTTACTTATATGTACCTGATATTTGTGGGGCCTATTACAAATCACATCCTAAAAAAATACATTAAAAATTTTTTGGGGGGTATATTAGCATGCTGTTGACGTTTGTTCATTGTTCCTATTTATAACAACTTTTCTCATTCTTACCAATTTTAATATTTTTCAGTCTCTTGGATTTCCCATGTGGCTACTCCTATTAATATGAATAAGAACAGCTGTGTTTTCTCCTCATCGTTGTTCGATGTTCACTCTTTTTTTTTTTTTTAAAGATTTTATTTATTTATTCGACAGAGATAGAGACAGCCAGCGAGAGAGGGAACACAAGCAGGGGGAGTGGGAGAGGAAGAAGCAGGCTCACAGCGGAGGAGCCTGATGTGGGACTCGATCCCAGAACACTGGGATCACGCCCTGAGCTGAAGGCAGATGCTTAACCGCTGTGCCACCCAGGCGCCCCTCGATGTTCACTCTTATTCCGTTGTCTAAGATCTCCACTACAATGCAGACTAGAAGGGGTGATAGCTCCTAGTCTTATTCTTGAATTTTGAAGGAAATGTTTCTCAGGTTTTATTATTGAGTATGATTTTTGTTTTGAGTTTTTGATAGCTATTCTTCATCAGTTAAGGACATTTTGGGGAATTTAGCCTTGTTCTTTTCCTTAAAAAATAATTTTGCTGAAGGCCTGTCATTCTCTTTTTAAAGGAAGCTTTATTTATCTTCTTTCTACTTTCTTTGGCTTTGCTCTGTTGGCTCTTTTTCAAGTCTCTATTTTTAAATATGGTTTTGTCCATATTGTTTTAATTTCTTTTATCTTTTTAGCCACTTTAAACATAATACTTTTAGTCTCGTTTGGTTAGTTCTATTAACTCACCCTCTTGGGGGCTCTAATTTTTCTTTTGCTGCTTCTGTTGTATCTCTCTAGTGGCAGATTTTTTTCCCTCTTCTTATATATTTTGTGATTTTTGACTGACAGCAAAGTTTTTCCTTTTTTCTTTGGGAATGGTGTGAGGGCCAGGATTTCCAAATGTCCCTCCTGAATCATTTTGGGTTTGCTCCTGTGAGTTTTCCTTCCCTAAATCCTGTTACTGCCTGTGATCAGCTTTTATCTGAATTGCTTGGCTGATTTATCAGAATCAGCTTCCTGCATGCCTGGGTAGTGACATTTAGACTGCAGACATTTAGACTCCAGATTCTAGGCTTAGAGTTTCTCTTTCTTGCAAAAAGCTTTTTGAAGGGACTGAGAAATCTTTGCTATCACCCTTGGTGTGGTGGTGTTGTTTTTCTATAACGCCTTACACTGAAAATATAGCTTTCTAGAAATACTCATAAATGGTCCTAGTTCTCCTTCCCAGCCCTGCCTGGTTTGAAACCCAAGTCCCTCCTCTTTAGGGATTGTTCTGATCTAGGAATTCCTTCCTACCCTTCCCACCCAGAACTCCCGCCCACCCCCACCCATTGTATGCTTACACTTTTGACTTTGCATTTTCCCTTCCTTTCCAGCCTGTGGGACTTTCCCATAGTTTCTTGGTGCTCAGGTATATAGTTAAATAAAATATTACAACCTTTTACAATATTTTAAAGTATTTGGAGCAAGAACGATTCTATGGTAGGTCAGTTGCCAATGATCCCAGAACCCTCTATGGTAGGCTGAATAATATCCCTTTGCCCCCAAAGGTGCACATCCTAATCTTTGGATATGGATTGTTATGTGACCTTACATTGCAAAAGAAACTTTGAAATGTGATTAAATTAAGCATTTTGCAATGGGACAATTATCCTGAATTATCTGGGAAAGCCCTGTGTAATCACAAAGGTCAGTATAAGTGGGATGCAGGAGAGCTAGACTCAAAGAAAGAGATGTGCTTAGGGAAACAGGGTGTAGACTAAGAGATTTGAATATGCTAAGATGCTGGCTTTGAAGGTGGAGAAAGTGGTTACAGGCAAAGGAATGCAAGTGTCTTCTAGAGGGTGGAAAAGGCAAAGAAAGGAATTCATCCCCAGAGGTTCCAGAAGGAATGCAACCTTATTGACATTGTGATTAGCTTAGTAAGACCTGTGTTGGACTTCTGACCTCCAGAATTGCAGCAGAATAAATTTGTGTTCTTTGAAGCCACTAAACTGGTGGTAATTTGTTAAAGTGACAAGAGGAAACTGATAAACTCTCTCCACTGTTTTTAAGGGAGGAGTGCTTTGTATTGGCAATAGGGATAGACGGACACCTATAGAGACACAGCAGAGTGAGCTTGGTGAAAAATACTTTTGACAGAGAGGTCTATTGACGGGAGTAGTCTCTTTCTTCCCCTACTCAGGAAAAAAAAAAAAAAATCAGAGCAGAGGTACTTGTGAATGTTCTAGATACTGTTCTCAATAATAGCATAATGCCTAGTCTGAGACCCGGAAGTTCTTATTGCTGTGATAAAGTATCCCTCTCTTTTAGTTGTAGATGTTATTTTTCAAAAGAGAAAAGATTCTCATTATTAACAAGCCTGTAAGTTGGTAACTGTGAGAGCAGAAGACAGTTTTCACATTTTGCTGAGATGTTGCTGCTGTAAATAAAGGATTTGGTCTTCTAGGAGGGTGCCAACAAGGATACCTGACTACTTTACTCCAGCCTCATGGTAGGATTCCATTAGTGGTAAAATATCAGGCAGCTTTCTGTAATAGTTATGGTTCCTGACTTGTCCAGTGCCCACTGTGCGAATTGTTCTGTAGTAGTTTCCTAGGGTTTCCTGGATGAATTACCACAAACATGGCAACTTAAACACAATAGAAATTTATTCCCACAGTTTTGGAGACCAGAAGTCCAACACAAACGTATCATCAGGGTTGCACTCTCTCTGAGAGCCTTTTCTGTCTTCGGGTGACTGCTGACATTCCTTGGCTGGGAGCCACACCACCCTCTGTCTCTGTCATTACGGGGCCATCTCCTCTCTCTGTGTCTCCCTCTGCTTCTCTCTTATAAGGGTACTTGTGATGACATTTAGGGTCTACCTGATAATCCAGGGTAAGCTCCTCCTTTTAAGATTTTTAATTTAGTCATATCTTTTGCCATATAAAATAATATTTATAAAATACTTAATAAATATATATTTATTACACATAATAGAATATTTATATTTTTTTAAGATTTTATTTATTTATTTGATAGAGACAGCGAGAGAGGGAACACAAGCAAGGAGAGTATAAGAGGGAGAAGCAGGCTTCCCACTGAGCAGGGAGCCTGATGTAGGTCTTGATCCCAGGACCCTGGGATCATGACCTGAGCCGAAGGCAGACGCTTAATGGCTAAGCCACCCAGGCACCCCTAGAATATTTATATTCTGTTCTTTTGTTATATAAAGTAATATTCACAGTATGGTCATTTTTTCAGCCCATAACCCGCTCCTTTAGGATTTCTTTGCAGCCATTGGCCTCTTCTATTTATCTGGATTTTTTTTTTTTTTTNNTTTTTTTAAAGATTTTATTTATTTATTTGACAGAGATAGAGACAGCCAGCGAGAGAGGGAACACAAGCAGGGGGAGTGGGAGAGGAAGAAGCAGGCTCACAGCAGAGGAGCCTGACGTGGGGCTCGATCCCATAACGCCGGGATCACGCCCTGAGCCGAAGGCAGACGCTTAACCGCTGTGCCACCCAGGCGCCCCTTATCTGGATTTTTTTGATTATTGTTCTGACCCATCTTGTAAAAATATCTGGTAAAGCAATTATTAGTCTCATTGTAATTTTTTAGTCTCTGCTACCCTGACTTCTAGAGCAACGGTCAGCAAACTATGGCTCATGGGTCACATCCATTCCACTGCCTATTACTGTATAGCCTGCCAACAAAGGATGGCTTTATATTTTTAATGTATTTTAAAAAATCATAGGAAGAATAATATTTTGGTGCACATGAAAATTCCATGAATTTAAATTTCGGTATCCAGAAATGAAGTGACACTGGACACAGCTCTGCTCATTCATTTACCACTGCTTTTGTGTTACAGGAGCAGAGTCGAATAGTTGGGGCAGAGACTGTGTGATGCATGAGGCCAGGTGATAAATAGCTGGCAAGTTTGCCAACCTTTGCTCTAGTAGGGATATCTCATCTCTGGAGTGTACAGTGGGCACTAGTCAGTTGTTGTTGGCTATTTGACTTGTGAGAATTTTGTTAATATACTAAGGATTTGGTAGGATTCCCAAAAGGATTCCTTAAAGCAATAGGGTTAGAAGAATTGTAATATCATATTATTCATGCTTCTGATCTTTTTGGCTCTAAGACTCAAATAGAGAAATAGTGGTAATGCTGCTCCCAAAATTTAGTTGAATTAGGAAATAGGCGTCAAACCCAGGAATTGAAGTTGGCAGGTGTGCTGCTTAACTTTATGTGTCAAATTGGCAAGGCCATGGTGCCCAAATGTTTGGTTGAATGCTAGTGTAGCTATTGATTTGAAGGCATTTTTTAGACTTAGCATTTACACTCAATTGACTTTAAGTAAAGCAGATTACTCCCGTTGTGGTAGGCCTCATCCGATCCGTTGAAAACCTTAAGAACAAAGACTGAGGTTTCCTTTTTTTTTCTTTTCTTAAAAAAGATTTTATTTATTAGACCATGCACATGAGCAGGGGGAGGGGCAGAAGGAGAGGGAGAAGCAGGCTCCCCGCTGAGCAAGGAGCCCTGTGTGGGGCTCGATCCTAGGACGCTGAGATCATGACCTGAGCCGATGGCAGACGCTTAACTATCTGAGCCACCCAGGCATCCTAAGACTGGAGATTACTTAAGGAAGACAGAATTCTGCCTCAAGACTGTATCATAGAAAACCTGCCTGAATTGTCAAGCTGCTGTCCTCCTACAAATTTTGGACGTGCTGGCCCCACAATTGCATGAGCCAATTCCTTAAAATAAATCTCTATTTCTAAATATATATCCTGTTAGTTCTCTTTCTCTGGAGAACCTGACTGATAGAGCGAGTCCCTCTGATGTGTTGCAAACGCGGAGCCCCTTCAGCCTTTGGTCCCACGACACAGTGGCAGATGCTGAGCACAGCCCAGGCGAAAGCCTGTCCCCGCATCCTCTCACCTTCTTCTTTCACCCGTTGTGGAAGGAAACATGCTTTATTTGGATACCACAGAGTCAGGAGTAAGCTCGCTGGTGGCGGAGCAGAGGACTTTTTCTCCATCACAGGTAGCTGGAAGTCATGAGAAGATGGTGAGTGAGAAGATAAAAACAAGACAGAAGCAAATGGACCTGCTGATAAGGAGCACTTGAGAAAATGAGAGTGGCCAAACAATTTCTGGGTGGCAAAGGTTGTGAGAATTTCTTCCCTCTCCTTCTGCCTCTGAAAACAAAATCTTTCTGTGTACTAACCACCGTGGATAACAGCAAGTCCGTGTAACTCCTTAACTTGGTTCTATCATGCTACAAGCAGTTTCTTTCCTTCTCAAGATCTGCTTTGTAGTAAATAGACAAAAGTAAAATAGGAGGGCACCTGGGTGGCTCCGTCAGTTAAGCGTCTGCCTTCGGCTCAGGTCATGATCCCAAGGTCCTGGGATCGAGCCCCAGGTCGGGCTCCCTGCTCAGTGGGGAGTCTGCTTCTCCCTCTCCCACTCCCCCTGCTTGTGCTCTCTCATGCTCTCTCTCTCTCTGTCTAAAATAAATAAAATCTTTTAAAGGATACAAATAGGTGTTCTTTGTCAATATTTAGCGGTTTTACTTGTATCTGTACACATAGGAGGTTTTAGGTACCAAGATATTTAAAATTTGTGTTACTAAACTATGATTACACGTATAAAAAATAAAATATTTGAGTAAAAATCCTTTTGAGTGAGTGGTGATTTATTTTATATTTCAAAACAAAGTTTATTGGGTCTTGAAATGGTGCTAGAAAGTATATTTTATGTATTTTGATTCCTCCCAACTATGTATTATACAGTCACCTGCTCCAGGAAATGGCTGACACTCAGTGAAGATACTGCCTCTTTCCTGCCCCACAACCCCAGCCCCCAACCCTCCCACATACCTGTTTCAGCTTTATCTTCTATCAGTTCAACATCGTATTTACATGGCACGCTCTTTATTTGCTATTTTAAAGAAATAATTGTAACTTTGTGTCTTACAAGTATTGACTGATTTTGAGGCATGCATTCTACCTCTTCACTGGGTTTTATTTTATAAGTATATAAGTAGATGGAGTATAAAGTAATTTCGTCCTGCTCAGAATACCACTTCACTTAAAATAGCTAAAGTCTCCTGCGTTGTTTTTGTCCTAGGAGTTTTAATGACCTTTCTCTCTGAATTCTAATAGGATACATGATGGCATCTAGAGCAATTTTTTTCAATAATTCTTTGAGAAATTTTTGATTGTTCGCAAGACCTGAGTTCTGTGATAGGCTCTGGGGATATAGACAGATGAGAAGATGGGCCTTCCCTCTCTAGGTGCTCCCAGTGTCCTAGGAGAGACAGGCTTGGCAACAGAATGAGGATGTGATGAGGGGAACAGTAGAACCATCTTCCAAGAACAGTTTATAGAGGATGAGGAAGGCATCACAGAGATTACAGTCCAACTGGCTTTAAAGGAAACATGGAAAAGTGATTTCCACATGAAGAAATCAATACGTTGGACTGAGATGTACTGGCATCTAGGAGTCTCACACATGCCATGATTTCAAAATTTTAGGTAGAAATCATTTAGGCTTGGTAAACCAGATGACCTCGGAGGCTTCATAATAATTTCATAGATTATTATTAGGGCTTTTTTAAAGCATACCTGAGGATGAATTTGATTTGTTAAAACATTACTATCTCCTAAGATCTTGTGTATATACTAGTATTGAGTTTGAGCAGTCATTTGTAAGATACTGAAAACTGTTCTTGACATTATTATATAAATTGATGTATTCCTTCCCCCCTCTCTTCCCGCTGCCCCCCTGCCCCATCCCTGGCCCTTTTGGTTGTTTTTGCAGTTGGTTAGTCTGTTGCTCATTGGAATCGCTGCGTGGGGCATTGGTTTCGGGCTGATTTCCAGCCTCCGGGTGGTCGGTGTGGTCATTGCAGTGGGCATCTTCCTGTTCCTGATTGCATTGGTAGGGCTGATTGGAGCCGTAAAACACCATCAGGTGTTGCTTTTTTTTGTATCCTTTTTTAAAAGCAGAATTTTTACCCCAATTGAGTTTGCTCTTACCTTTATTGATTACTGTTTTGATAACTACAACTGATTGGAAATTATCATTAGGAAATGAATTACCAGGGGGCAACTCCTAGCATGCCCTCCCTATGTGTATTTGTTCCACCAACATTAGGCATGTTTCTTAGGGTAAAATTATTGTATATTTGTATGTTCCCACTTTCTCCTTTTCACATCATGAAGAATGTATTCTACAAATTACAGTCCTATTTATATCTTGCAAATTCAGTTACATTGAACTGATTCAGTGACCTCTAGACCCCTTCCCAAAGGTTAATATGTAGTTGAGCATTTCAGTGATTGTTTTTTAGATTTTAATGCTAAGAAACCTTAAATACATTTATCTGTACTTATTTCTTGTTTTATATATGCAAGAGTTTTTATTTTAATCTAAATGAAAATCTAATAGATCAGCTTTTAGTTAAATATTAGTATTTTTTATGAAATATCTACAGTGCATTAATAAAAATAAAAATTGTATATATTCTTTGTAAACTTTCTCTAGGCCATTCTGTTTTCTGGTTGAATTCCTTCTAGTACATTCTGAAGTTGTCAATACCTCTATTTTATGTTATTTTAAGAGTATCGAGAAATACCTTAACTTGAATTCTCAGTACATGATCATTCTCTTACTTGTATTTATTGTTCAGTTTTCTGTATCATGTGCTTGCTTAGCCCTGAACCAGGAGCAACAGGTAAGCAAAGACTTTTTTCTTTTACTTTATTACACCTCATAGTATGTGTAGGAAAAAAGGGGGAGAAATGATTGGAATATAAGATTACTGCTCTTTGCTCAGAATGGCATTTCACTGTAGGCAGCTAAAATATTTTGTTCCTGATTGCATTAGTGGGGCTGACTGGACCCCGGAAGCGCCATCAGGTGTTGCTATTTTTCCCATCCTTGAAGTGGAATTTTCCCTTCCCTGGGTAAAAAGTGCTGCTACTGAAAGATGGTCACCCAGTCTTTTCCCACCGTTATGCAGTGAAACATTTGTGATACCATTCTAGCAATTACAGTTTCTACACTCTTAATTTGTAAAACAATATGCATCTCTGTTTAGGGCAATGGAAAATTTGTCTTGCTTCAGTCTAAGAATCTTTTGAACTAAGTGTTTCTTTTAAAGTGCATATGAAAATTAAGACTTTTCATTCTTGGGATAGAAGCAGTGCTTTAATTTTTGTTGCAGATTTAGGTATTGCCCTTTGAAAACTTTTAATTGTCTTACAAAAAATATTTATTTTATGTACACTCAGTATTAAAAGTTGCAGGCTCTAGCTTTATACATTTTGTGCAGGGATAACACATTTCAATGTATATATTAAATGCGTTTTCTAGGGCCAGCTTCTGGAAGTTGGTTGGAACAATACAGCAAGTGCTCGAAATGATATCCAGAGAAATTTAAACTGCTGTGGGTTTCGAAGTTTTAACCCAAATGACACCTGTCTGGCTGTAAGTGCAAAGTATAAAATATTTTTTGGAGATGTATTACATACAGATGAATAATGATTAACATGAAGGAAATGGAATTTCTAATGCTGAATTGTATTTTTAAAATGCTTTACATATACCCATATTATATTCCCTGTACAGTGTTGTATCATTTGTCTCTTCTCAAGTATCCACTCCTGAGGGTACTAAATATCCCAGAGCCCTGCCAGACCCAGATGCTTGTGGTTCTTTGCCCCTAATTTCTTCCCATTCAATTCCTCTTAGAACAGTTGTGAAAGAAAAATAAGAGCAGATCAGCCTTAGAGGTACAGAAGAGCTGGAGAAGAATCTTGGTTTTGAAGCATATCAGGGTAGTAGGAGGGCAGTGGTCTATCCTAAACTGGGGGGCTCTTTAACCAGTAAAACATCCCCAGAGAGGAGGATCCATGGAACTAACCTTCTTTCCTCCCTCCCTTCTTCCCCGTTACAGCTTCGTGCTCTTTCTGTGGGAGCTGAGCTTGCGATAGACAAATTAGAGCCATACCGTTGCCCCAGGCCAGACCCCGCTGTGAGGATAGACTTGGAGCTTGACTCTGCTAGGAAGTTCATGTGTGTTTATCCAGGGAAACTCCTATTACCACCTCTCTAAGCCCTGAGCTGAATTTTCCTTCAATGAGGCCTCTTGTATTAGTTTTCTAGTGCTATGTGACTCACGAACGCCACTCGTGTATTATCTCAGTTTCCGTGGATCAGGAGTGTGAGAATGGCTTAGTTGGGTCCTCCACTGAGGAGCTCACCTGGGTGAAATCAAAGTGTTGGCCAGGGCTGCCGTCTCATCTGAGGCCTGGGATGTTCTGCCAAGCTCAGTGGGTGTGGGCAAAATTTGGCTTCTGGTGGTTGTAGTGCTGAAGTCCCATTTTCTTGCTGGGGGTTCCTCAGTTCCTAGGGGCTGCTCTCAGGTTCTAACTATACAGCCATCTCACAACATGGTGGCATCCGAGTCAGCATGCTAATCTCTCCATTCTGTTAAGATGATGTCTTATGTAACCACACTGTAAGCATGGGAGTGACTGTTTATGGTATCCACAAATCCCATCCACACTCAAAGTGGGGAGGCAATTACTCAAGGTGTGTATAGTGGGCTCGGGATCCTTGGGAGCCATTTAAGAATTTAGGACACTACTAAACAGCCAAGGCCCAAATTGGGTATAATACTCCATCCACTCATTTTTAGGAGGGTTTAGTGTTTATCTGCTTTTTATAATTGTACTTTGATATAAAAATTCTTTTTTTTTTTTAATTGATACAGAGCTGTGTCAAAAGCAGCCACCCATGCTCACTGTGTGCTCCAATAATAGGAAAATATGCCGGAGAAGTTTTGAGATTTGTTGGTGGCATTGGCCTCTTCTTCAGCTTTACAGAGGTATGTACAAATAACTCACTCTCTTTCGACTTTTGTCATAAGGATCTCTGTTTTATATGACAAGAGGGCATGGCATTTTACCTTAGCATGGCCTCTAACTTATGGAATGTATCTATAAGTATCCTCACTGAGAACCAGTATTGTAATCAGAGGAGCTCTGGCTTGAAATCAGAAGACCTCACAGACCTAGTATTAATTTTATACAGAGTGAGATGCTTGATTATTAAATTATGTAAAATTTAATGAACAAATGAAATGAGTTTAGGCTGGGTTATTTCTAGAGTCTCTTCTATTTGTAGAGTTGTATGATAAATGATAATTTTAAATTTAATTTTGGCATAGGTAGGGTATTCACACTGTTTAATATGTATAGTATATAACACACACATATACATACATATGAAGATATGCTTTGAAAAATTGCCTCCAAGCCCATCCCCCATTATTTCTAGCCTTCCAAAACCTACAGGTAAACACTATTATTAATTTCTTATTAATTTACCAATCAATATTTATCATATTGATTAATACACTTATGTATAATATATGTGTCTGTAAGTAAAACCATACTCGTATTGTTGGATAATTTTGGAGGAATGCTGATTCCTTTTGCAGTGTCTTTATTAAACTCTCAATATCTGTGGACATTTTTTGATATGGCTGAGTTGACAATATGTATCTAAATTAATTTTTTTTTAATTCATACATTCTACTTACAGCACTTTACTTCATGGAGATAATCATATGAGTATATAAAATGAATAGAAAAGAATGTTCATTGTTTATAACACAAACCTTTGGCCAGCTTTTGTTCTTTGATAATGAGCTTGTTAAATTAGAGTGGGTGGGAAGGGACAGTTTTCTCTGCCCTTCAAGTTCCTTTAGCTAGACTAAGAGTCAGACTGACAAGAGACAGATTAACAGGAGAAAATTAAATTTAATATTGTATATATAATGCATATACTGCATTTGTGTATATAATGCATACACTATATGTATATGATGGAGGGTCAATATATAGCACATTATATATATGTGTGTATGTGGATATATTTTTTATTCTATTCAGTTTCCTTTTCTTGAGAATGAAAAATTTACACCTGGCTGTTATTAAAAAAATGGAGATAAAGACCAAGGTTAATATTCATTTTTTAAAAGAAGTCTCCCCTGACATCTTTTCCTATTCTGAGCATTTTTTTTCACTTCACTCTTTCTCATGAAAGAGCTGTCTTACTTGTGGGTTGGTTGTGACATTGATTCAAGAAAATTGATGCACTGTTTAAAAACAATTCTGTGCATTATTCCTTTGTTTCCTTTTAAAAGTAAGATTTTTTCCATGAAAACTTAAAAATATAGATAGGAGAAAAACCAGGATGAGCAATCTCCATATAGCCCATTAGTCAGATTTTTGCCACATGGTTTCCTTTTTATATTTTGAATTTATTTTGAGAATTTAATTCTTTTGAGCAGCTCCATTTTCTTCTCATCAGGTTACATTACCTTCAGTTATGGCTTTTATTTTTTTTTTTTTAAGGACTTTTCTTTTTTAAGAGCAGTTTTTGGTCCATAGCAAAATTGAAAGAAAGGTACAGAGATTTCCCATATATCCTTTGTCCTTACGTAGGCATAGTTTCCCCCATTATCACCATTACTCACCAGAGTGGGATGTTTTTTACAACTGATGAACCTCCATTGACATATCATAATCACTCAAGGTCCGCAGTTTACATTAGGATTTACTTTTGTACATTTTATGGATTTGGACATGTGTATATGTATCCATCATTAAAATATAATATAGAATATTTTCACTGCCCTAAAAATCTTCTCTGTTCTGCCTATTCATCCCTCCCCCTACTGTTTTTTTAAAGTATTAATTCTTTTGAGAATATAAACTCATGGGGACACTCCTGGGTGGTTCAGTCAGTTGAACGTCTGACTCTTGGTTGGAGCTTAGGTTGTGATCTCATGGGTCGTGGGATCGAGCCCCATGTCTGGCTCTGCGCTTAGTGAGGAGTTTGCTTGAAGATTCTCTCCCTCTGCCCTCCCCCACTCATGCACTCTCTCTCTTTCTCTTTCTCTCTAATAAATAAAATCTTTAAAAACAAAGAATATAAAATCATGAGTCTTAGGTATCTTAAGAGCTAAGAAGACTTGGTGTTCTTTCATGGAATCCTGCTCTATATTTTAATATTTTATATACCATATCCTTTGAAACCTGTCTAGAGATTTTAATAATAATTTATCCAACCTGATATTTTCTGGATAGTGATTATTTTATAGGTATACTAACTTTTTAATTTTTTATTCAATATTTTACAGAATCAAAGGAATGAAGCTAACTAATGATTTCCTTTCATTGGTGAGACAGACTTGATTTTGAGCTATTTACAATAGCCGAAAATAAATTTAAACCACAAAAGAAACTTTGATTTAGAATCTGAAAAATAGCTGAGACATGTTAACTTTTAACATGTTAAAATTAGCACTTGTTCTTTGTAGAAACTTTAGAAAATACAGAAAACTTCGAACGTGAAAAATTACATGTATTTACTAACTAAAATGGCAAATAATCAATGTTCATATTTTGGCATATTACCTCCTGCCTTTCTATATTTAATAAATAAACATAAAAATAATGTGTAGGCACATATTTCTATGTAATGAGCTATATAATTTAGTGTCCTGCGTACTAGGCCTAGGTTCTAGGGTCAGTGGAGTTCATGATCAGTTCTAGTCAAAATTACCCTTGAGAATCTTTAAATCATTTTAAGCAGCTTTGTAAACTTAAAATCCATTAGTTATCTAACTTTGATCTTTTTGCATTTCGGGTGTGGTGTCCCTTCCAGACTCTCCCAGGGAGGGAGGGATGAGATCATGGTTCAACAATGGGGCAAAGGAAAAGATCCTCCCATTTTGTCATTTACCACTGAAACGGAGGTATGAACTTTTGGGAAAATGTGGCTTCCAATTATGAGTGTCTAATGTACCCATTTGCTTTGTTTTCCCTGTAACTTACACTATCGGCCTATATCCAAGGCTGGTAACCAAACTATTTAAAACCTCAAAAATTCTCACCCAAAGCTCTCTCCCTATGTGTCAGTGTTTCTGAGACAGGGGAAAGGAAATGATGCTTGGGCAGGTTGGGGGGTGTCAGAGGAGTTGCTGTCCACAACAGGTGTGTAAGTATTTCCACACTGTAAAAACCAGCCTGACTGAGACGGTAGGTAGAATGTTAGCCTGAGAATGGCCTTTGGTACATCAGATTTCCCATACAACCCCGAATGTGATTGAGGGCATGGATTCCAGGTTTGAACCACGGTTCTAGGCCTCATGACCTGTGTGACTGCTACCCTGTCATTTAACCTCTTTGCCTCAGTTCCCTTGCTGGTAAAATGAGGATAATATTCCATCAGGTAGGGTGTCTGGGAGGATTGTTTGAATTTGTGAAGTGT
Source organism: Ailuropoda melanoleuca (assembly GCF_002007445.2). Lineage (NCBI taxonomy): Eukaryota > Metazoa > Chordata > Mammalia > Carnivora > Ursidae > Ailuropoda > Ailuropoda melanoleuca. The sequence goes on from NC_048218.1 coordinate 155,662,335, forward strand.
GAAGAACAGAGCCTGTCACAAAGTACTCCTCTTGTGTTTATTAAGTAAATTCCCTTTTCCCCCTGTTATATATATGGCAACCCAAACTTCCCACTTCCTTAAATTAGACTTAACTTTCCTTGATTCAACTCACAAATTACAGTTCCATCACCTCTTACATGTTATAATTGAAATCACTGCCAGTCGTGAATTTTACAGTAACACAGGGATTCTTACTGTTGTAATGGAGAAAATTTTGGATTGGTCATAGTTCTCTAGAAGCAGTTTAAAGGGCTAATGAGTAGTTATGAAGTCAAATAAAATTTAGATGAAAGGTTGGCACAGATCTAAAGTGGAAAATATAATTTGAAATTCATTTTGTTCCATTAAAATTTTGTACCTTTTTCAGTCTAAGAATTTTTTGATTGTTAAGTAAATCAACTTTGAGGTAGCAGAAACAGAATGAGCACATTTCTTAATTAAAAAAAAATTATATTGGTTAATGCTTTGGTGAACCTGTTGTGGGAAACGACATAGTAATAGCTTAGTACTTTTCTAAAATTAGAGATCCCTGTGCCTTGAGAGAGACAGGAATTATATTTTTTAAAGATATGTGTTAGGAAAATTTGTTATTGTGGGGTTTTTGTTATTGCTGAATTTTTCCTCAACCCAGTTTATTTCTCAATTATCAAGATAATGTGATATTTTAGCTACGCAGACAATTCAGTGCTTGTATTAAGCTCCTATTGCTGCTCTAACAAATAATCACAAATGGAGTTGCCTAAAGCAGCCCAAATATATTATCTCCTACTGCTAGAGGTCAGAAGCCTGAAATGCAGGCTCCTCCCAGAGGCTCTGTGGGAGAAGCTGTGTCCTTCCTTTCGCAGCTTCTAGAGGCTGCCTGCGCTCTGGCTCGCAGCCTTGTCCTCCATCTTCAAGGCAGCCACACAGCATCTTCTCTCTGACTCTGCTTCCTGCTGCTTCTGACATCACAGCGCCTTTTCTCGATGTCTCTGATTTTGTGTTGCCTGCCTCTCTTTCATAAGGACCCTTGTGACTACATCAGCGAGCCCGCGCACATAATCTCCCTGTCTCAGCAGCTTTCACCCCATCACTTCTGCCAAGTCCCTGTTACCATGTAAGGTCACCTGTTCTCAGGTGCCGGGGCTCATGATGCAGACATCTCTGGAGGGCCAGTGTTCCTATTACTTGTAGTTAGGGCTTCTAATTTGGGCTACTTCCAAGACTTGAAAGGGAAAAAGAAATCTCTTCCTCTTTGGACAAATAATGCCAAGAACTTCCGAGGTTTCCAAAGTATTTATTGATAAACCGAAGAAACAGATACAACTGTTACTTTCTCTTTCTTCTTCTTTTTTTTTCTTTCATTCCAGATCCTGGGTGTTTGGCTGACCTACAGATACAGGAACCAGAAAGACCCTCGTGCTAATCCTAGTGCATTCCTTTGATGAGAAAACAAGGAACATCTTTCATATTTGGATCTTGTTCACTTTCTCTAACTTAAAGTTCAACTAATTTGCCTGTTTAAGGAAGCAGTATCTGAGAAATTACATTATTATTGACCGTGGAATTATATATTTTTACTCTTACGTTTCTCTAAATGTTTTTCTTTTCCCATTGCTGAAAAAATTAGAAACTTGTGATCTCCTCTGACCCTCAGTGGTACCTGTAATCTACTGTATTCACAGTGTCTGGCACTGTCCACTGTGGCCTTTCTTAGCATTTTTACCTGCAGAAAACTTTGTATGGCACTATTGTGTTGATCATATTGTAAATCTAAATCTACATCTCACCGGAATAATTAATTGTATGTAGCACTGTGCTGTGTAGATAGTTCCTACTGGAAAAAAGAGTTGAAGTTTATTAAAGCCAGAAAGTATGAGATTGTATTATGTTAAATTCAGTTAGGGAAATCCAAAATCCTGCATTTTTTTTTTTTTGTCTTTTTAGGAAAGGTGTATTGTGGTGAAAATTGTTAACATAAAAGTGATAATTTAGTTCTCGTAGTCCTTTCTGATTACACTAATGTAGCATAGAAATAGCTATGCCTTTAGGAATGTGTGGTCTAGTTTTTTATTTTTATAGGTAAGTACAGAGGAGATATGATCTCATGAATGTTCTGATCTGTAATATTTGCCTTCAGCTTTTGAAATGGAATGGGTCTGAGAAATTCAGAAAGTATAGCTATATAATATTCATATTCTTTTATAATAATTTGAAGTCCAAAAGACTGCATTTTTAAACAAGTTACTGTTAATGCATTGGCCCACATAGCAAAAAGATATTTGATTATCTTACAAATTGTTAAATACCTTTTTCATGAATTTTCTCAGTATCGTAACAGCAACTTGTCAAATCCAAGCATATTTGAATGTGAGCTCCCATAATTTGAAATTGAAATAGTATTGTGGTTCTGTATATTATGTTAAAAAATTAAAGAATGGAAACCTTTCCTTGTGTATGAATGTTTCAATTAATAGAAAGTAATGGAAGAATTGCTAAATGGATTACGTGAAGTGGAATTTTTTCCTTTATTGCTTTTTCTTTGACCTAGAGCTGAGTGCTGCCCTTGCTGTGTATAATGCGGCCACGGAGATGCGCTTCCAGCACTAATGTCTACTGGTCATCCTCTGCGAATTCATTCTTGAAATGTTTCAGTGTTTAATATTTTCTCCATAGTGAGAACTATTTTTCAGAAGAGAAGTCATTTGTATTTATTTGGGGGAAAATATGTAAGTTCTTTCATGTTACTGACAATTATTAAGTTCTTGTCTTGCATTCTATGTAGAATATAGTGTTTTATTGGTAATTGTGATGATGGGTTTTAGGCCAAGAAAGAGGGCAAATGGACGATCAGTAGAATTTTAGAGCATTCTGTGGCTGTGTCACCTCCACAACTCTGGAAGACCCAATTGTGTAATTCCCGTGATACAATAAAGGAGGAAAAGTAATTTTCCCTTTACTCCTCTGAGTTCTTGTCTTAGACCCTGTCTAATTCAAGTCAGATTAATAAGAGAAAAACAGATTTATTAACGTGCATATATATCTGTTAACATGTATGCCTATCTATGTATACGTAAGATATTACCCAAAACTGAGTAATTCCCCAAGATGGCCCAAGACACCATATTAGATACTATCTTAAGCTAAAGACTGAATAAAGGTGTGTGTGTTGGGGGTGTGGGAAATGGAGGAAAGGACAATTATGAGGGTTACCAGGAAGGGCACTGTAAACAGAGGGAAGGCTTGTTAGCAGATTTAAGTCAGTGACTTCTGCAGTGCTAAGTTTCTTGTGAGTAAGAGTCATCCTTCTCTTCCTGGTACAGAGAAGGAGACACTCTTACATGCAGAGATCTCCTTTCTAAGTGTAAATTCCCCTTAATGAAGGGTTAACTTCTCTGTTTACAGAGCTACTCCTGTGTCTGCCTTTTTCTTTTTTTCAGAAATCATGAGCTCAAAATAATCTTGATGCCAAAGAGTGGCATAGTCTGCCATCCTTCAATGCCATATTGAGCTCTGGGCAACACTAACAATGTTCCTACTTACACCATAAGATGAGATTATAAGTGACACATGGAGCAAGTGAGATTTTTGAATACTGTCTTTAAGGCATTCTGTATTTTCCTTGTTTGCTTTGTTACATTTTGAAGTTCCCTTGAGATTCTGGTGTCTCTTAATGTAATACTTTCCTTGGTCCAAATGACTGTATTGGAAAGAGCTCTTCCATAGCCGTGGTTTGTGCTCTAATTGCATTGGCCTTGTTTGGGCCGGCCCAGTGATAAATCAGGGCCTGGGAAGCATGAATCTTTAGGGCTACTTAACTATAGGATTATAAGAGTAGGTTGTAACTAAAGACTAACCACTCCTCAAGAAATAATACATTTTCAAGGACCAAAAGCAGCCCTGTTAGATTAATTTGGGCTTTCTGTTCCCTCAGGCAGATCTGAAGGTGACGGATTGTCCTGGGAGCCCTCTTGCGATCTCGGTTTGTGTCTGCGTGCAGGGGTACAGCTCACGTTGCACAGTTTGTTATAAACCCGCTGGAAAGGCCTCTGAATAGGGTCTCTCCTGAATCCCAAGTGGCTGCTAATGAGGCAGAGACGTCTGGCTGTTCCCAGGATTACAGAAGGGCCGCTGCCCACGAGCATAGAAACGTTGCCCATAAATACACGGGATCAGAGGAGGTGTTCAGATCAGGGTCTGTCCTTGAATTACAACAAAGGTCCATATGTATACTCAAGGGCTCCTCTCTCTCTCTCCACTTAGCATTTACTTAAAAAAGAAGCTCTAACTCATTTTTTAAATTTCTCTTATTCCTTATTTACATGTTCCATTTAAAGGAATCTTTCTTAGAACATTTGCCCGGTCTGTCTTGATGTGAAGGGTGAAACTTTAGTTAATAAAATGCTAATACAAAGGAAAACTATTAGGCTACAATTTCTAAAATCAGAGTTCATGTGGCATAAATTCATCTCAGACACTCTGTGATTGGAACAACGAGTTTGGTCTGAGAACCAGTCCTGCATGTTCAACCTAAAGTAATATGCTGCTTTCAGAGTACTACCTTTCAGAGAGGGAAAAGAATCCAGAAGTAGGGCTTTGAGTTCCTAGTTTCCTGAAGCCAAGAACCTCCTCCTACAATTTTTCTAAATATTTGTTTAACCCTGTTTAAGTTTATTCATCCTTCTGAAAATGCACCAAGTAAATATATGAAACAATTTCACTGTATTGCTGGTACTAAACAAATTAGAACCATTTTTTTATTAGTATTTCATAGAAAAAATACTTTTAGGCATCCCAATTGTACAAATATCATTCACACGTCAATTGTTTTATTTGAATTGACAATAAAGCTAACGAGCGAGTTTTTCAGGTTTCTGGAAATGTGAGGGGATTTGTATAAAGTTGCTAAGCACTCGTTATGTTTGGGGCTGGCAGTTAATTTTTACACCTGGCTATGCCAAATGCAGTTAAGGTATGTGATGTTGGTCAGTGTTTTCTAAACAATTTTAAGGAAACAACCCAATAATGCCCTTTACCCCATTTCTCCACTGAACCCCCAGAAAGAGAGAAAAGGGAACAGAGGTGTTCTCGTCACGATCACAACTGGGTAATTGTAATCATCGCCATACATCCTGAGACAGTGGGCAAGGGGGAGAATCAGACTCTTCTACCCTATGCCAGGCTACGTTTCATCCACTTGCCTCTGGAAAATCAGCTTTTGGACTTCATTTTCAAATGACGGCAGGAGGGAGTTGCCTGAGTTAGGTTAGACGGCGCACAGTGGGCTGTGGTATCACTTGGAGGGTGAAACCACCATTGCTTACTTTCAGTTTCTGGTTTTTACAGTTTATGAGGCCACAACTTGACAAGTGGCTTTTTAAAAAGTTAGGCTCACTTTACTTGGATTTTGAATTCAGCCTCCTTGGTGAGTAACTGAAGGAAGTTCTGTTCTTGCCTTAGAGCTATTTTTTTTAAACTCTCGCCCAGCTACTGTGCTCACCAGTGACTGACTACTAAATTTAAGGACCTTAGAAGCTACTTAGGATTACCAAATGCCTGAAACACACAAAAACCCAAAGCAGAGCTGAACAGCCGCAGATGATCGTCTGAAGACTGCGGTTCTCGAGCAGGTGGAGATGGTTTAACCAGGCACGTTGATCATCCGTGTAAATGACTCACAGATGATTTATGTTACCAAGGTTTTTCTAAATTACTTCCCCTTCCCCCCCCATGCTGTGGGTCTCCGATAGACCTGATAAAACATCCTTTTTTTTTTTTTTAGTGTGGTAAAATACACATAGCATACAATGTATCATTTTAACTATCTTTAAGTGCGTAATTCAGTGTCATTAAGTACTTTCACATTGTGGCCCAACCATCATTTCCACGAGCTTTTTCATCTTCCCAAGCTGACGGTGCACCTGGCAAACTATCCCACCCCCACCCCCACCCCCTTCTGCTCTTCCTTAGCCCCTGACAATTACCATTCTCTCTGTGTCAGGGAATCTGACTCTTCTAGATCCCTCATGTAAGTGGAAACAAAGTGTTCGTCCTTATGTGACTGATTTCTTTATTCACTTAGCATCATGTTTTCAAGGTTCATCCATGTTGTAGCAGGTGGCAGACGCTCCTTCCTTCCAAGGGCTGAAAAGTGCTCCGTTGTAGGCATGCGCCATATTTTGTCAGTCCGTTCAGCCACCCATGGACGTTTGGGTTGCCTCCACCTCCCGGCTGTCGTGAATCATGCTGCTACGAACATGAATGCACAGAGAGATTTTTCCTGCTTTCGGGCATTTGGGGTACATACTTGGAAGTGGGATTACTGGATCCTATGGTAATTCTATGCTTCAGTTTCTGAGGACAAGTACAGTTTTTCACAGGGCTGCACCATTTTGTACTCCTATTGTGTTACCGACATTTTTCTTCAGTTTGAAATAATGCTCTCTAAACTTACAGCTTTCTTCCTGTTCTCTGTAGTCAAATAGTCAAGATATGCTTTCATCTCAGTTTATTTGAACACAAAGGAAAAATTGTGAGATGACAAGAAAGAACAGGCTTTACCAATAATTCCGTAAGCTTCATGCAGAAGTTCTTCCCTTTGCATCTTTATTTCTCATTCTAACTGGTGTGTGCACACATTTCCTAGAGTTACAGTTATCTGGAGATACCTAAATTCTTCTTCACTGATTCTTTATGTTTCTTCACAGTGTTTATATTTATAGATGACACCATGGTGCACCTTGTGTTAATACACTATGTAACCACTAGATTTGGTGGTTGCCATTTTTTTAAAGTATGTTTAAATAATGTTGCCATTGGCATCTTGTTTCTCTTGTTTCTCTTAAATGATTTCCTGATTTGCATTAGGACAAATTCTCAGAAGGAGAGGATACCATGGCTTTGTGTGACACTTTTGTAGGGGAGATTCATTGTCTTTGCAATCTTGACATTTGACTTCCCAGAGATTTATTACATCTTAAAAATTATATGTGTTGTTAAATGTTTTGTCATTCAATAAATTTTAAGGAGTTAGTCTTATATCAGCCCAATAAAAAACCCAAATTTTTTATTTTTATTTTGCTATACTATAGAGGAAACCTGAATGTCTTAGAGGTTGTCATTCAAAATATTTGTTTATATAAGTGAAAACTTTTTTCCCCCTTCATTGACTCTCAGAGCACTTTCTAAATATAATATTTAATCTTTTTAAACATATGTATCTACTTGTAAGAAGAGAGTCCAATCCCTCTGCCAATATTTTTACTGAAGATTTGTATGTCATTCAATCAATCTTATGTACACAGAACCTATTAGTTAGTATATAGCTCTTTGGTAGTACTGTGAAAGAAAAAAATTTAAGATGTATATTCTGCCCTGGAAAAGATAATGCCAAAGAAAATTTGTCAAGACAAGCAATAGATAATCAATATATCAATATTCAAAGCATTGTACAGACTACCACAGCCATTCATGGGCCAAAGAAGTCAGTGGGGGCTGGGTGATAAAGAAATTCCATGTGACAATGAATGTGAGATTAAACATGTAATGAAGAAATTAATACACAGTTCTAAATTTTGTCATTCAGAATCAAGAGTTGCAAGTGGCAAAAGCTGCTCTCCTATTTGATGCCACTACCTCTCTCAGCTTCTCCGAGGGTGAGTAGTGACCTCTGATCTCTGCTCCATAGACATGATGTCATTGCCCTTTGCTCTTCTCCCAGCTTGTCACATTTTGGTGAAGATGGGAACCACTCAACTAAGTTTATTCCAGGGTAGTTGCTCTAAAATCTTGAGAGACCAAAAGTATTATAAGGCGAATTCTTAGGATTTCTTTAGGGTATGTTCATGGGTACAGATGTTCTTCGAATGACCTTTTCACAAAATTAGGGCTCTGATGGAGAAAGCTACCTGTCAGAGAATTTTTCTGAGAGGGTTCAATTGCGCAAAATCTAACTAAAGTTGAATTCTTGAAGTAAAGTGTGTACATAGGAATTTCCAGCCAGGGTGGGGAGGGGTTGTCTTCAAAAAAGCACCTGATCTTGGGATGGCTTTCTACATACTCTTTTACGCTAACACACGTTCTGTTTTGATACTTCTGTTGACTAGCTCATGTCTACTTCTCGTCACCCAGTGAGAAACTATCTAGTGAGGTGATCTTTGTCTTTGACCTTCATTGCTCCTGTTAAGTCTGTTTTGTCTCCTCTTTGAACATTTAGTGTGTCCAGAAATTCTATGTGGTGAATGAACTAAATAGCTTTTCTCTGAAGGACTAAGTTGGGGGAAAAATAACAGTCTGAACACCCCCAAAAGGATTTATTATTTTTTTTAAAAAAAAGCATGGCTTACTTGGTATGCAATATTGTTCTCATACATGTATATTTAAACCAGATTTTTAAAAAATAGCTGTTGTACTAACAATAACCATAATCTAATCAGCATGTCCATCAGTGTGCTGGTGTTCTCCAAAGTCTTCTAGGATCTCCTCTGGTTCCAAGTCTCAGGGCTGGGCACAGAGGGAAAAGCTTGCAGATGTTTTTTCTCTACAATTCAGTCTTCAGCAACTTGAGAGCTTTCTTCATGTTGTCGAGCACTAATGGGGAAAAAGTTGCCACAGTCAAGATGCCACCAGAAATTATAAATAATTATAAAAATATAAAAATTATAAAACCCCCTAAACTTGGGTACTTTATCATTGTTGAATGGGGTGCTATTTCATGATAGAGTGAATAGTTGGTAATTTTGTTATACATTTTTTTCTGAAGGTATGTGACATGGCTTTTCCTACAATCCAGTTCTCTTCCAATATTGATCACCTGCCTGTTCTACAAAGCACTGTGATATAACCTGTGCAGGATACATGCCATTAAGAAGTCCAAAGTCCTATTAAGAAATATGCCGTTATCTCAAGAATGGCCAGGATGTGGAATGGGCTTCCCCAGTCCTCCCCACACCCACTGGAGGCATCACTCGCTAGTGGACCACGATAATCCTTGCTGTTGCCCAGATGCAGCCTCAGGCCTTCCCCCGCATAATGTTCTAGGTCAGCGCCACTCAATAGGTATTTCTGTGATGATGGAAATACTCAGTGCCGGTGCATTGAGTGCTTAAATTGTGGTTAGTGTGCCCGAGAAATTGAATTTTAAATTTTAATTAATGTAATGTTAAAGAGCTACATGGAGCCCACGGCTCTCATATTGGGCAGTGCAGTTCTAGGCGGCCCTGAGTCATTGAGCAGAATTGGTTCTTAGCACAAAACCCAATTGTCTTCCCAGAAGGACTAATTAGATGTCACAACTAGGTACATTCTCCTGTTGAGGTGCTTTGTCTGCCCTGAGTTTCTTAACTTTTTTTTTTTTCTTTCCATTTCATGGCAACTCCAGGGAAAATGAGTAGCTTGCCAACTCCTGGGAAACATCCTTCCCTACTGATCTTTAAAATTGAGCTTAAACTCAACATCAACAAACTGGACTACCTTATTTCACTTTCATTATTTGGAAAAAGCATTTAAGGTACGCAGTTTCCTATTACTGTTGTAATAGTACAGTTACTAGTGCACTTGATTCTGTGGTAGGACTTTGTATGATAGGGTGCCTAAGGAAACACTGGAAAGCAGGTAATATGGTCATAGAATCCTCCTAGAGAAAAGGATAGTGGATCTAAAGAATCTTTCATTGAGATTTAAATAAATGAGACACAGGTGAATATGATTTGCCTGAGGGCACAAGGCTAGTTAGGGTCAAACTGATTCTCTGTGTGTCTGAGCCCAGTTTTCTCCCTCCTCCTCATGGACGCTACTCTTAGTGCAACAGCAATAGACATGTTCACAGACGGTGACACTTACGTAGAAGTGCATCTGAAGGTTCATAAGCATAGAGACGATTCGAGTATCTTCCAGTGATGTCAGCTCTAACTGTCAGGGATGGGTCTACAAAGAAAAACAAACGGGAATGGAGTCGAAGTTTCCAAGTAAGCTCTGAGGAAGCCCATGCACTTGTCCACGGCCAAGGAAGGGAACACAGCGTGTGATCTGCCTCTTGGAGTTCTAGTCCATCTACTCTGCAACCTGGCCTGTCCTGCGGCTGCCAGTCCCCAAAGCAGGGTCTGGAGCCCTTGACAGCTGTGCAGTGCTATTTGTGGGAAGGGTTATGAACCCTGCTGTCCTATCTATAGCAACCTGAAAACAGAAGAAGATATACTGGCAGGGAGGGTGTTGGGTGCTTTGGTGAAAACACGGGCATTCTCCACTAAAGAGTTACTTTAAACTTTTGAAATGTTCATGCTGTAACCGCAGTGTGTTACCAACAGCAACTTAGATAATTAGAAACCCACATCCAATGCTAGTTTTCAAAACCAAAGGTTGTTTTTAATGAGTAAAAGAATGCAAACCCTTAAGAGCAGCAGAGGTCAAAAAAGCATGCAGGGCCCCTATTTTTCACTTCATTGTTATCTAGCTGCATTAAAAAATGGAGATTTAGGAGTCTTCCCTTATGCTTACCTATGTCTCTAGAGGTTTAAATCCATTTTTCCATGTTTCATATTGAATTTGAAGCTATCAACTAATGAGAAAAGAAGGCATTTTAAAAATAAGGTGTATTGACAAGGGAGGTACGAGGATCTGCACAGGCCTAGAAACCTTTCCTTGTCAGGGAGGATTGAAGGGGCCTAAGTTACTTGTCCTGAAAATCGAATGAAGGAGGCACGTGAGAACCAGTGGCTTGTATGCAGTCTGTCCCTGGTACTTAAGTGGACAATCTGTCATTTCAGAATGTTGGAATGGGCCCCACCGATGTTAATTACAAAAAGCAGACATTTATTTGTTCAACAAAGACTTAAAACCTATTATGCTTCTGCTATGTGCAGAGGATACAAACACAGGGTTAACTCTTTGTAATAAATTAACATAAGAAAAGCTTTTGAAACACCCAACCACGGGCTCACAGGGTGCCGGCAGCCGGCTGCTCCCGGTACCGCCACCTCCCGAGCTTCTGGAAATACCTCCTGCCTCCCATCCCTGCAAGCTTCTGATTTAATTGGTTAGAGGTGTGGCCCAAGCAGCTTGGTTTTTTAGATCTTCTAGGTGATTCTAATATGTAGCCAGTGTCTACACTCTTGAGCTGGAGTTGGTTTTTTATGGAAGGAAGTGAATGTGGGTTAAAATGCCCTTAGACAGAAATAAATTCTATGAAAAGAACTCCTGCACAAAGTGTCACCAGATGACCTATAAAGTCCCAATATAAACGCTCTAGATTTTCTAAATCCTAGCATAACTGAATCTATAAAATTAGCTCGAGTTCAGCCTTCCTCCTTTTATCCTTCACTCGTTCCTCTCCCCTGTTCTGTGCATTTAATGTGAACTTGGAAGGGTCGCATAAGAGCAGGGCTTGATTAGTGTGGGCTCTGCCATGTGATGGGTTTATTTATGCGTTGTTCTTCAATCAGTATGACTTGGCTCAAAGCCAATCTCAATTCATGTGTCCAATCATTTAACAGATATTTATGCCAGCCTACCACAGGCGCTGAAAGTGTGATGGTCAGTAGAAACAGACACTGTCCCAACCACAAGGAGCTGTAGTCGTACGGGGGAAAATAGATACTGAACAACCACCCGGTAAGGACAAAATTATAACTGAGGGAAGAGTGACTACTGAGAAGACCATGGTGCCACAAGAGCACATAGTGGCGATTGTGCCAAGTCAGTGAATGACAGTGGTGACTAGGTGACGAGGAGGCACATGAGGGAAGCAGGAAAAGCTTTCCAGTAGAGGGAACAGCATATGAAAAGTGCCAGTGGCTGAAAGGAGCATGGCTCCTCTGATTTCTTTTCTGCCAGGCCATATTCCTAACTTGCTCACAAGTAATTACCAAAAAATGTCGGAAAGAAAAATCCAACATACAGATTGGAAGGTTGCCTGATGAAAAATAAGAATTTATCTGCCTGATGTATTCAGGAAAATGGGCACTCTACATTTAAACAGCTAACAGGGTGCTTCCTTCTCCGACGTATTTGTGACAGGACAGGAGTTCATGTTAGCAGATGAGAAACAAATGTGGAAATAGGTAGAAGCTTGAGTTTGCTAATGAAGAAATGTGGAGAAATGTAAAGGAATGTTACAACCCTTACTAGGGTGTGGCAGTGGCATTGGCCATGATGGAGTGGCAGATGAGGGAGGGGGCATCAGAGGAAGAGGTATGGCAGCACTTGGGCAATTATCGGTTTGCTTAATCCCATTGTCATTTTTACTCACCAACAAACATGATCCTGGGGACATATTGGCCATCAGGAGAAAGGTGTTTGTCAGTTGTTTCATACTAAGATTAAAAGAAAAGACAGCTGTTAGTTTGTCTCTTTTCCAGGTGTATCAAACTCGTTAATACAGAAATGGGTCCATTCCTGGGCTAGGTGTCTTGAGATGCCATAGGCACATCTCTTCCACAGAGAGTTTATAAGACAGAGTTTACACAAGGCAAGTTACACACCTGAAATAATAAACAGGAGTCAACCATAATGCAGAACTGAGGTAGCTGAATGAGTATGATAAGGAGCAAAAATGTCCAAGAAGGGAGGATATGGAAGGAGTTGTTCGGGGAAGACATCTTGGATGAGATTGGAGGAAATAGTGAAAAAAGTCATTTTTGGAGAAATTGCAGAAACAAACAGGCTTATCTTACAACACTCATCTTTAAGGAATGCACGTCAGTTGAGAGACACAGGTAGGAAATTGAGTATTGGGGATCCCGTTGGTGCGGTGTTAGGAAGGATGACGTGCAGGTGCAGTGGGTGACCAGAGCAGGGCGTTTAACCCTGTGTGCAAGTTCGACTAAAGCTCTCTGAAGTGGGTAGGGAGGAGTCTTCAAAAAATGAAGAGGAGTCAGGTATGTGGAAAACAAGTTTACTCCGGGCAGTAGGTAGAGATTGCCCAAAAGTAGAGGCAATGCGCAGCACTTTCTTGTAGAACCATGGGTTTTGGGAGGACTGAAGTACAGAGGACGCATGGGGCAGTGGCGAGAGATGCTGGAGAATTGCTTCTGGGGCTGGCTCGTGAGAGGTCTTGCACCCTGTGCCAGTGATTTGCATGTGTTCATAAATAGATCAGAACCCCTGGAGGGATTTAGAAGTACCATAATCCCAGTTTGGGTTTTAGAGTCATTACCCTGATGGCCATGTGGGGTTAGCTGGGATTTATTTTGTAGGCAGGGAGCCACTTTGTAATACAGTAGTAAACTAGGCAAAGAGAGAAATTCTTACACTAAACAGTGGTCATCACTTTATAGGGAAGTAACTGATAGCAAGAGTATTTAGAAGTTAGAACCACAAAGTTTCTTCACTGCTGGAGGTGAGTAGGAGAACACAATCTTGAATAAAACTTTTAGTAAAACACGGAATAAGGGAAGAAGAGCTGTCAGAAAATCCTGCACCTAGCTGATAAATTCAGTGTTGAACATGTTGAGTTTCAGCTAATAATGCGGAAGCTGGACCACGGTTGCACACAGAGTTGGAAATTGTTGCGTGTTTGGGTAAGATTTGGGAATTACCAGGGTGTGGGCATTGATTCAAGGCAGATGTGGATAAAGTTGTCCATAGAGAATATAGAATATTAAAAAGAGAATATAAAATAGTAAGAAGAGGAGTAAGTCAAGCAGAGATTCACCAAGTCACTAATGATAAAAGGTAGAAAGAGGAAGAGGAGCCTGCGGAAGGGAGGTGAGGACGAAGTACTGTTATGAATGCTCTTTGAAGAACCAACCTTTGTCAGCTTGTGAAGGGGGGGGAAAGGAGAGAAGGAGGAGGGAGGTGGGGGAGGAGCGAGGGAGAGGACATAGAGTTTGGTGGAGCAGTTTTGTGAGTTGTTTGTTGTTTGCTTGTTTCCTTTTGGAAGGAAAGTGGAACCTGTTTGTATCTGAGTAAAAAGAACTTGGGAGACAGAAAGCTTGACCTCAGGAAGGATGTTGATGGTGAAGTAAGGTGGGACTGCGTGAGGCTAAAGCTTGTGCACTGACTCACTTTACATAGCCGGTAAACTGTCACTCCTGGGGAGAGAGGAGCCTAGGACTACGGAGAGTGTAGAGAGGCAGGACTGAAGGGAAAAGGGCACAGGAAGAGATCTGCAAAGACAAAAGCCTTCTAGTTTTTACAGCAACAGAGAAAATCCTGACCACAAGAGCCTATTTTTCAGACATCCTAAAATTGTTAATTACTAAATAAAAGTACAGCCATGCCAGATAGATTATTAGTAAAATATCTTTTTTTCTCCGTAATCTGTGAGATGAGATCTCTGGAACAGACCCCAGTCAGTGGCAGTGTGACTAACATATATAAGAGAAACAAATCATCCGTTTTGAGTAATGAGCCACGGAGAAATGTCAGTGATGATGACAAGTGAACTTACAACCAGATTGAGGAGGACAAACTGCTCTGCCAATTTCTGGATTTCTTTATTTTCAGCAAACACTTTCTTTAAAGCTAGAATAGACAAAAGAATCATTAAGTATCCATCTCATCGCTGGCCGAAACCATTGCTCTCTAGCATATTTTAAGCCGAGCTATATTTTTAATATAAGATCCAACTTTGCCTTTTTAGCAAATGATTAGGGAAGTACTGTCTAGGCCATTGACTACCTTGCTGCTTGCCATTCCCTCATTCATTCATTCATTCATCCATTTTTTTAGCCCATATTTATTGAGTGATTATCATGTGGTACAACCTGTTTTATGAAAGAAAAGAAGAAGAAAGAAAAGTAATGCACTGTCTTCCTACAGCTCAAATGCTTATGCGGGGAACAGACCATAAACAAGCAAACAAATACATTATCTAATAACTTCAGGTGGAGATATGTACTTTGAAGAAAAATAAAGCAGGGCAAGAGATTTAAGAGCTATAGAATGTTCAAGGTAGAGCTCTCGGAGGAGGGACGTTGAAAGAGAGAAAGATCCATTCGAAGACTTTGGGGGTCTGTCATGCTAGGCAGAGGCTGCAAGAGCAAAAAAGCCCTGAGGCAGGAATGAGCTTAGGTCTTGGAGGAAAAGCATGAAGGCCAGGCTAGATGGTGGAAAGAAAAAACAAGGGCACACGGGAAGAAAGCAGAGATAGCCAGGGGACAGATTATGTCCAGCCTTGTAGGCCATGATCAGGAATTTAGATTTTATTTACTTGCGATAAGAAGCCACTTGAGCACGTGAGCGAAAGGGTCTGATTTCTGTTTAACAGCCTCACTCTGGAGTCGGTATGGAGAGCTAAGTGCGGGGTGATCAGTGAGGTGGCTGTAAACAGTTTATTAGACAAGATGTGATCTTGGCTTGGATTGGGGCCGTAGAAATGAGTCAATAGGAAGTGTTGGCTTCGGGCAGGACCTACAGGATATACGGAGCCCAGGACAAAACAATATTATGGAGCCCCTTATTCAAAAATTACTACAAATTTTAAGACAGCAACAACCAGAGTTTTAAATGCAGCAGAAGACACTTCCAGGCACCGGGCCTTGTGTGCCCACACCACTTGCACACCCATCAAGCTGGGGCTGGCTTCTGGATCTCTCTGGAGGGTAGGGCAGTGGTGTTTGCTGAGGTAGTAGATATGAGATATAAGGGAAAGCAAGAAGCCAGGGATGAATCCTAGAGTTCGTTTTCTTCAAAATGCACACTGCTGGTGAACACAAAGTACGGAAATATTTCAAGTTACTTTATAATAGGGTTTTATTACATAAGGTGTTCTGTTTTACTAACTGTACTAGGTGCTAAGGGTAAAAAGATGAGTGACCTGAACCGTGTCCCTAAAGCTAAAAGTCTATAAAGGAAATGATAGAAGAATAAATTACCTTGACTGTGTGGGCATTCATCCAAGTGATGAATAATCATTAAGGGCTTGTTGCTGTCAGAGACAAAGAGAGATTGGGTAATTTTTAATGAGTAAGATTTCATGTATAGCTACATATCACTAGATGGTGCTCTTGTGAGCTTTGAGAGAGCTCTAACCCCCGTCTTTACCTTGTCTTGGATTTGTACAAAGCTTCTTCGTAGGTCTGAGTCCAGATGAGTTGATCACCCCAACCTAGAACAGAAGGAACCGGGATAGTTAAAGCTATTACAATTTCCGACTAAAGCTGTTGAAAAGCAATGGTAAAGACTGGCATAAATATAGACTAGATACTAATCAAATGCAAAACCCTCTACAGAAAGTAGAAACAATGATAAGCTTCAATAAATTTAGAAGAAACACGTTCAAAAATATTTTTGGCACACAAGCCTCAGTTGCTTAACGAGGTGGCACTGAAAGCCCACTGGAAGCTGACTCCTACCTCTGGAGAGGGTCTGGGGCAGTTTGGGTCCAGAGTCCTTGGTGTCTTTCTTAGCTCCTGATTTTGCTGTGATATCTTTGGCCAGAGTGTAAGAGAGGGCGACAAGGAGCAAGAATGCTGACACCGAGATCTTCTCCATGGCAAATCTGATGGGGAAAACAAACAAGGAAAATGTCAGTAAAACAAAAGGGAATTAGCAGCCTTCTCAGCCTTCAGTCTGCATCAGGGCCCTGGGATACAAAGGAATTGACGTTTAGCTGAGACTGAACACCCCCAGCTGGTAGGAAAAATCTCCCTTCCGCAGAATTTCCCGAAGGATGCTAGTGCGACTCTCTATCGACTTTTCTATCTATCAAGAGATACAGACCCACGTAGATATAAATGTACCGACCGAGTTCTTCACAGACACCTACAGTATACAAATGGGTATATAGATGTATTTTAAGAAAATAGATGTATATACTCTTACTGCTAAGATGTATATACTCTTAATTTACATTCAAATTTTGTATTTCAAAAATTTTACTCCTGGAAGGCACCTTAGGGGTTACCCCCTCCATTTGCACTCCCCAATTCAGGGAGATGAAGGCTCAGGAGAAGGGTACAGAGCCAAGTACTCTGGATCTTGCCATTTTTTCGTGCTGGCTCCCATCCTCCCATCCTGAAACAGTTACACTAAACACACCTTCTTTAGCCTTCTGTTAAAATGGGGACGTGGACATTAAATAGTAAGATCTAAGCAAAACGAATCTTATTTAAATTCAAACCTGCCAACTTCGTCACTTAACTGAAAGCTTAAGCCCAGATAACTCTCTCCAGTGTAACATAGACTCAAATTCCATTTACTAGTTCTGAGTTGACTGAAATATGTCCACGCAAGTTTGTTCTACCAAAACAATTCTTGGACCCTCTCTATGGGCCTGTATCCATAGGTGATTGTGGGCATGTATTTTCATGCCCAAAAATATTCTATGGGTCTTGTAACACAGAGAAACCAACCCCGTGTGTGTCTGTTAATTTTTTTCCCCTTCTAGTAGTTCAGTTATTTCTTCAGGAAAGTTATGCAACCTACAAAGCAGATGCCTATAGACAGGAAAGTGAACGGTTAGGTAAGATCGATGAGTAAGTGAGAGAGTGCGGCTGACGAGTAAAGAGAGTTGAACCAGCAAATCACTGTGATTATCTGTCACGTGCAGAATTGGAGATGGGATTCCAGGAAAGACAAAGACTGGAATCGCTTGACAAAGGATGAAATCTCTTGACAAAGGCTCACTAATATTGGTGTAGGTCTCAGTAAACTCTGCAAAGGAAGCTGGATGGCCTATCAATGCTTAGTATTTTTAAGGGGGGAAGTTTCTCACATTCTGATAGCTCGAGTGGGAATCTTTGCTAGGCGTTAGCTGTTTTTTAAAAAAGCATATGAAGTTACCAAATTCGGATGATGCATTGGTTCCAACTGACCAGTTATCATCTATCCAAATCATAGTACGTGGCCACAAAATGTCTTACTCAAAAAGACAACGAAAAAGCAAGGATACACTTTCCTCATTTTCTACTCGGATAAAGATGTGTACTATAGGTCAACAATTCCCAGCCTTCTTAGTACAAAGACTTCTTTTTAACATAGAAGAGAAAAAAACAACAACAGGAATTTGATGTGAGAATAATTGTACCTTTAAAATATGAAAGTTGATTGAGAAACATATGACAACTGCTTGGAATTTATCAACAAACATTTGATTTTTGTATTTCATTTAGAGCAACAACATCTCTTTATATCAGAAAAAATCATGACTCAGGCGGTGAAGCATTTTATCTACTCAGCTCATTGAGGGTTCTTGCTGCATGCTCCCCTTGTCATGCTCCCCTCATCATAGCCCCTCGTCATGCTCCCCTCATCATAGCCCCCTCGTCATACCCCCCCGTCATAGCCCCCTCGTCATAGCTCCGCAGCTCACCAGGTGGAACTATTGACATAATGCATGGGTTTTATGGCAGGATGACTCACTGAAGCCTAATGTCACTCCGCTGTATAAATACACTGCTTCAGGTTCACTTTCTGGGATTCATTCTATTGAATTTTCAGAAGTAGACTCTGCTCTGCAAGGGTCCTGCGTAAACCGCCTCAAACCAGAACACTAAGCATGGGAGACAGAATTTGGATGCATGCACACACGCACTCTATGGAATCTGCCCTTTTTACGGGTCACTGTATGTCTGTCTTCTTATCCTTAGCAGGGAATGGACTTGCAGGAGGTGTCAGTATCCCCTGTTCATAAATGCTTCAGGAATGGTCAGATCCCTCCACTTAGAGCCCCTCCCATGAATTTCAAGGCTGAAGATGCAATAAGAACCTCTTTACAGCAGACGGAGAGAGAGAACTGTTTTTTCTGATGCGCAGTAATATTGTGAATTGCAGTTCCTAGCGGGCAGTCCGAGCTGAGATTTGCCAGGCCTGGGGCCTGTGAGAAGCAGAGCATTAGATGGTGAGCAGTGCGCGATGACAGAAGACGTTAGGCCCTGTCCCAGGCCTGAACCCAGTTAGAGCTCACCCACTCTTACACCTCTTGTTTCTAGAGGGAGAAAGCATTACCTTGAAACAGCTCAGGAATGCAGCCCTCTACCAGCTCTGGCCACAGAAAGGCCCCAGTAAGCCTTTGATGGAAATTCCATTATTCCCCCTCCAGATCCCTGGGAGATACCTTGCACTTGTCTCTCTGTTGATTCCTACAACTTTACAAAGTAATCAGAGTGAGTGCCCTGTGGAACAGCCTGGTCAGGAGCCTTACCTGATTTCCCTACCCACCTGTCCGTGTGCGCCAGCTGGCCTCAGCGCGGTCCAAGCCTCCTAGTGTGCTGCCTCAGCCCGAGCCTCTATTTATGCAGGGAGCACACCTCAATCCCACCCACTAATCCCATATTTGCATGTTGCCAACTCAGAAAGTAGCTTTCCTTTTCCCCAGCAAGGATCTTCCCAGGGCTAAAGAGTTCCTTGTTTTTAAAAATAACATTGCAAAGGATCTGCTTTTCAGTATGCATGTTTTTAACTGTTTGTGAAAGTATATTGTTAAGAGATTTGGAAAACATGGGCAGAGTGCCAAATCCAGGTAAACTTTAAATGAAGACATTTGATTTGCCCGAAGGCTGATTTGTCTTTACAGGATTGGATGGAGTGTGCAGTTTGTAGATTTTTTTCCCTCCCCCTTGGGCAGATTGCCTTTAGTTGAGAACACACAAGAGATGATTCACAATTCTAACTCCTCCAGTCATTTGACCTGCTACCCTCCATTGTAGTACAAATTATTTTCCACCATGCACTTCCTCTTCCTGGCAAACAAAATGTACATTCCCAATGGCTATGAAGAAATTACAAATCAAGCAGTCACAAAGTATTTCAAAGCTGAGGAAGTTATTGAAAAAAGATACCTAATACTATGAGTTTTTATTAATTACACTGTAGTTGAATAAATATATGCAGCAACTTCCCACAAAAAAGTGCAAAAGTAAGTCACAGGTACTCTCTTATTTAATGGCAAACTTTCCTGCTAGGCATGCAGAAAGTCATTTACCTCATTTTTCAGACCTAGAAACTAAGATCTGCAACTAGTTTTTTTCACTCAAGATTATGCAATTATCTACTAAAGATTTTAAGACTGAACTCAGATTTTCTATAAAAAATTTCAGTCCTGAGTTTTGTTCATGAAGCTATATGCAATCCTTAAAGCTCGGAATGGATAAATCTTTAGCAAAATAAAATTAACTAATGGGATACAAACCCTATAAAAATAACTTTTTTAAATGAGTTAAGGTCATAGTACTTCAAAACATTTTCAAGTATATATATTTTTTGATAAAGCCAAAATTCCCATGGGCAACATAGTGACTCCCCAAATACTGAATTTTCTTTCACTTCTAAATAAGTCTACAGAGGTAATTTCTTTAGAAGTTTGACTGAAGACTAGTTGGCTTAGTTGGTTGAGCTTCTGACTCTTGATTTCTGCTCAGGTCATGATCTCAGGATTATGGGATGAGCCCCGTGTGGGGCTCTATACTCAGCTGGGAGTCTACTTGAAATTCTCTCTCTCCCTCTCCCTCTGTCCCTCCCCTGCTTGCACGTGCCCTGCATGCTCTCTCCCTCTCAAATAAATAAATCTTAAAAAATAAAAGTTTGAAGACAATGATTTGAGCTAAACTTTAAAACTGGAAAAGCTTTTATATAAACCCTTAATCTATGCAGCCCTTAGAATAGTCAACCCCCTCAACTGTGCAGATGAAAAAACAAACATGTTAAAAAGTTAATGACTCTGAATTTCCCCACAACTCCTTTAGGGTGTTGCTGGGACCAAAGCCCAGAGGTTCCCTAGTCCATCACCTGCTCAGAGTGGAAAGTGGGCAGGATTTGGGGTCACAAGATTTCAGTCTGAATCCTGTATCCTGGTGTGTGCTCACCAGACAAGCAGAGATGCCATTTAACTTCTCTGAAACTTCAGTTTCCTTTTCTAGAAAACGGGGATACTGTTACCATACATGACTGTTTTGAGTACTAAATGAGGTTTAATGAATTAAGAAATGAGAAGGTACCTGGTATCTGAGTTTGCTGGATGTGCTGGAACAAAGAACCACAGAGCGGGTGGCCTAGACAACAGAAATTCATTTTCTCACAGTTCTGGAGATTGGAAGGCTGAGATCAAGATACTGGCAAATTTGATTTCTTCTGAGGCCTCTCCTTGGCTCCTCGATGCCATCTTCTTCCTACATATTCACATGACCTTCCTTCCATACCTATGTCCTAATTTCCTCTTATAAGGACACCAGTTGTCTTGGATTTGGGCCCATCCTTATGACTTATTTTACCTTAATTACATCTCTAAAGACTTTATCTCCAAATATGGTCATATTCTGAGGTGCTGGGGGTTATGCTTTCAACATGTGAATTTTGAGGGGACGACTCAGCCCATACACTTGGTAATTAAAAATGTCTTGCGTTTGTTATAATTAATTAATTATAATGGTATCATAACTATTCAACTGTACTCCTGTGCCTGATCTTGTGTCATTAAATACCTGATATTTGTTGTAGTGACTAAGATATGACAGGGAGGGAGTAAGTATTAGAATATATCTTACACACATCATGATGATTGTGGTATCTTTGGCATACGTAGCTGTCTTGGTGTGAAGCAACGAGGTTTTTGTAGATGGTACAAGTTTTTCTTATATGTTATTAAATGTCATTACTTTTAACAGTGATGTCATGTAATTAGTCAGATTTGCCAAATATTGTAAAAATTCATTGTTAATATATATATTTTAAATGGGCTCCATAGTGTGAAGCCCAGCTTGTGGCTTGAACTCATGACTCTGAGATCAAGACCTGAGCTGAGATCAAGAGGCAGACACTTAACTGACTGAGCCACTCAGGCACCCCAATACATAAACATTTTGATTTCCCAAGTAGGATTTGATAATGTGATATTTAAGGTAATGTTTGGCAAGTGAAACTACACATAGTACCAATGACACTAATAATAGGTTAGTTAAGTGCATGCTATACCATTGTGTTTTATACATTTATGTCATCATACTTTTAGGGGCTTTTATTTTAGCAGATTTTAAAGTAGATTACTTCCTATTTTTCAGCAGAATTTGGAGACTTATACCAATAACTAGCAATTACTGAATATCCAGTATGCACTGGGTACTTGACTACATTATTTCATTTATTCACACATTTTTTTTTGTTTCTTCACCAAGTAGTTATTGAACCTATTTGTGCAGCAAATAGTATGCCAGGCACTGAAGATATAAAGGTGAAAAAGAAATGGTTAGTTATTGAGGTAGCCAGGCTTGTACATAGACAATTATCATTCAGGGTGTTAATCCATGTCAGGGGAAAACCAAAGTTGAAGACATTGTCCCTGTCCTAAGGTTACTTATGATCTGATTGAAAAATGAAGATAGAAACTCACTAAAAATTAACCATCTATGTGGGAGTATCATGCAATAAGGGACAAGTAATTGATACAGACATTAGCTGTTGTTATTTTATAGAGAAGGTAGAGATTGCTTTCCACTCGAATGTTTACAATGACAGTGGAAAGTAAGATTTCCAGATAGAAAAAAATGATAATTTGCAAAATATGCTTGTGGGATATTTTTTGTGTGTTTGTTTATTTGTTGGATATTTCATGGAACTAGTCCGCTAGAGTCCACTAGGATCTATCTGGGTAACTCATAGACAATAGGTTCAGAAAGGTGTTTTCAGGCTATGTGCCTATATCCTTGGATGTCATTGTAAGGAGTTTAGATTTCACCCTTAAGAGGAACTGTCCTGTGGTGGTAAAGAGGGCCAGCTGTAGATTCAGATTGGTTTGAGTTCAAATCCAGCTTTATGATTGCATTCTCTACTAACCCCTGCAGATAACTTAAACTTTCCGTACTTCAGTCGTCTCACTTGTAAAGTGGGGATAGATAGCACGACCTGCTTTCTATTATCCACGGAAGATTATATAAAATAACTGAGGTAAAATGCTTTGAATGGTACATAGCACATAGTAAGTGCTCAGAAATATTAGTTACTCTTACAAAATGTATCACTTGCTTCTCTGCGTTACAATCATTTAGGTCTCAGTCTGTTAACTCCATTACGTACTATTAAGTTGGTGAACTCCCTGACAGCAGAATCTTTGATTCCTCTTTGATTATACCTATCATGAGGCTTAGACTTTCAACACACATTGTTGGAAAAATGGATTTGTCATCATAACAACCACACTAGACATGATTCTTTTAAAAATAAGAAAAATAAATTCAGATGTGTGGATGTTATTGACTCAACAACACAAAACTGATGAGTGGACAGATGACTGAAAGCCCCCGTAATTGCTGATAATTAATCTAATATTCCTTTCTGTCTACCAAACTGCCTTCTGCTGTCAGGAAGTAAAGAGATAAACCTGTAAGCAAATGTTAACCCTCTCCCCCCCAAACGGAACAATGATAAGCTTTATGTACAGGGAAAGAAGAATAGCTTCTTGTCCTCAAGGACTTTGCCTCTAACGGAGGCTTTTCAAAAATAATTATCTAACTGCAGACCAGGGTGCTGAATAAATATGCTTTCCCTAAACTCTAGGTTGGAGAAATAGACACAGAGCATTAGTGTTTTGACACATAGGATGAGTTGATTGCCATTTTAATTTATCTCAATGTTTGATTGGGGGCTCTTGTGGACAAAAATAACCCCACTTTGTGGGGTTTAATTCCTATTCAGTGTATTAAAGGTAAAAATTTAAAGCCTAGATTTTCCTAAGTCTACAGGTTTAAGAATCAATTTCAGTAGATTAAATTTACCAGATTAAATTTGACCTATGGACTTTGATAGATTTGATTAAACAATCACAAATTGATTTTTTTGTGTCAATAGATTTAAATTCAGTGGATCAATAACCTCTTTTACAAACTTTGCCAATGGGACTTTCCCAAATATTGTTAACTACAATTTACAAATTTAATACCAGTACATCTAATTCTCTTAAACTTTTAAAATGCCCCAACAGGGCACATTTGCAGACATAATTAGCAAAACGTTTCTAAGCACTTTAGCAATTCTTGTAAATATCATAGATAAAAATGACTGGATATTAATTTCAGTTTTATGAGCCATTTAAAAATTGCTCACAAATGGTCAAATATATCTTCCAAATTAAGATTCTAATTCTAGTTTATTTTTTATGAGTCACAGACTACTAGATTCTTTAAAATATCAGATTTTCTTATATCTTACAAATACTTCAATAAAGAACACATGAAGGTTATCCCAGTACTTTCAAAACTTTTTCTTCAACTCCACACATAGAAGTCTTAATCCTGATCTGAAGAATAATACCTGAGGAACTTCATCAGTTTTAGTCAGTTTCACTCCTCCCAGGGGCCAGCAAAGAGAGAGCAGATTTGCCTCTCACATGGGCAAAGGTTCCATAGTCTAAACTTTAGATTATGGGACTATGAGATGCATCAAAGGCTGCAAAGCAGTCATTGATATGTTATATTTAAGTGGGGATGTGTTTCTCAAGGGAAAGTGTAAAACAGACAGCTCAGCCCCGAGCCTCGGTAATACTCCTCCATTTAGGAGGGTGAGAAAAAAGTGCTTGTAAGCACAAAAAGAAGCAGACCAAAAGGTCTGAGGACAGCCAGGATAGTGCCATGCCCTGAACCCAAGGGTAGCAGGACCCACAAGCGCGAGTCAACAACAGGCATGAAACGCAAGTGAGACAGTTTAGGGGGGTTGGAGAAGGGCATCCACAGCCTTTCAGCATTCGAATGGTTTCCAGAGCAGCCTGACTTGTAGCCAGACACTTGGAGAAGACATCTGATTGCATAAAATTAATTGCGTTAAATCAAAATTCATGAACGACAAGGGTCGAAATACTGAAAGGCCAGATTCTCTGCTGTGGTAGTGTATTCTCTTCTTGGGTCATGAATACAGTGATTCTATGTCCCAGTTTATCCAGAAAAGTCTCATTTTAGGCCTGTTGCTGAGTATAGTAATTAAAAATAGCCTCTTTTACTCATAAAAGTAGTATGAATTGGACAGTAAATCATATGGCCTAGAGGATGAAATCTATCAATGTTATCAAAGGAAAAATGCTCACACACGCTTCTCCTTTGAGGAATCCGTGCACCCCAGCTTAAGCACTCTTGCTCGACTGTTCATGTGTCTGTTAGCCGTCTCAAGGAGCCCACAGCCTGAGAATTTTGCAGTTAGCTCTCCGTACTTGTTTTATAGCACAGTCCAACATTTCTTCCTGTTACCAGCAATTTTATACCTTGTACTCAATTGGAAGGAATCCTAGTCTCATAGGCATTGAAGTCTCTTGTTTTACCTGAATAAAGGTCCACATTCAGAAATCCTTTTAGATCATGGTGGAGATGTGCCTTATAGGAAAGAAGACATAAAAAGTAAGATCAAATGTATCCAGTGTGGGTAAGTGCTTTCCCTATGAATTCTAATCTTTTTGAAGACGAATATTTATAAAGGAAACATTAATATCATCCTGTTAAGTTGAATCAAAATTCAGTGGAATTTGAAGACAATAATCTCATCAATACCCAGACCTGTTGAAGTGACACACTACTGATGAGTCTGCATAGGCAGGAAACAGGGGTAATTTAAAAATATATGTATTTGGATCTAGTAACTTCTTTAGCCATGTATGAAAGGAGTTCAAATACATTAAGGAGACGTGTCCTTAGCAGTTGGAGTCTGACCCTAGAGTCAATATTGTTACATGACAAATACACTTCCGAGGGTGGGGCCCTGAACAAGCAGAGATGTTGTCCGAAGCTGTCATTCTTCCTTAGGCAAGTGACTTTTTAAAAGCCTAATTCTGCCTTCTGAGATAGCTTTACTTTGACTTCAGTTCTAGAAAATTCCTTCTGGGAATTTTTAAGTTTCCTCCTTCAAAAACTATTATACCACTATGTTCCTATCCAAAGTGAATAAGCACATTGTTGTGTAGTCATGACTAGAGTTTATTCTCTTATTTTCTGGCTGTCTGTGCATCGATATGGCAGGTGTTTTGTAAGGGACAGTGGTAAATGAACCCCAACGTAATATGGAAACAACAAAAATATTACATATTGATAGTAGTTTGGTAAATAAAACACGATATACTCTATCATATAACACTTCAAAGTTGGCGAAGTTTCTCTAACAAGCAAAAAACTTGTGAATTTTAATATTTTAACCTACAGCAGAAAACACTCATTACTATTAAACAATTGGGTTCAAAAAGAAAGTACTATTATGCTTATAATTTTCTCATCTGTCAAATAGTAATATATAACTTTCGAAACCCTCAACATTTTTTGTGCGTATAATTGAATATATAATTGTGAATATATTTGATCTTTCTTGGACGATCAAAATAATCCTTTTGTGATCTGTGATTCCAAATTTGCCTTGAGTGCGTTTGTGTGTGTCTTTTACATACCAATTAATTCTGTTATATTGTTTCTCCAAATGGAAGAATTGGTTTCAAAATCTGAGTTTGGATAATTTTGAAGTTTTCAAAAAGAAAACAAAAGAAAGAAAAGAAAAGAAAAGAAAAAAGAAAAGAAAAGAAAAGAAAAGAAAAGAAAAGAAAAGAAAAAAGAAAACCTTCTCTAATGGTTATTTAAAGAAATGCAGGGATGCCTGGGTGGCTCGGTTAGTTTAGTGTCTGCCCTTGGCTCAGGTAATGATCCCAGGGTCCTGGGATTGAGTCGCTCATCAGGCTCCCTGCTCAGTGGGAAGTGTGCTTCTCCCTCTCCCTAGGCCTGTTGCTCCCTGCTGCTTGTGCTCTCTCTCTGTCAAATAAATAAATAAAACCTTAAAAAAAAAAAGCAATCACTTATTGCTTTCACAAATTAATCTTTTTGGGACACTTAGCAGTATCCAATTTTTATGTTTTATCCTTAAAGTTAAGTACCAATGAAAGAGTAACACGTACTCGTGTTCTCAGCATTCTTCTATTTACCTGTGTTTTCCAGGTGACTCATTCTGTAATAACTTTATTCTCGTAGTCCTCAGCAATAAGTCAACCCTGAAAGCAAACAGAGAACATTTACTTTCTTCCAGACTTCTTTAAGACCTCGTCATCATTTCAAGACTAAGTTTTGTGGTGTTCACCACATTGCATTTTTTCTAATCTGTCCTTATAGGACAAAATCACATTTGTTCACTACTTATAACCTTTTAGACTCTGCACAATGGGAAAAAATGTGTTCTAATTAAGTGAATATTTAGGATGTAATTTTAGAAGTGTGTCTTAATTACACTTAAACCAGTTTTCTATTTTTCTTATTTTATATTCGATTGCCAAATGAAAATCTTCATACCAACTAATTACTGTAAATGTTAAGCCAATAGATGAATCTGGTCAATTTCCTGAGGCTGTAAAGATAGTTTAAAGGATTTTGAGTATCTCCAGGGCAGGAAATGCAGATATACTATAAGGAGGTTTTCATATGGAATCATTCAGGTCATTTTACTTAAAATGCTAGAATTAATATTAGGATAGTTTTTGTTTTTTAAGCATCAAACTATGGATGGGAAATTTTTTAAAAATTCAAATGGTTACATGGACATTTTATAAATGACTTAAAGTCTAGTCTTATCTGATTCATTTCACTAGTCCTACTCAGGCTCATTTTATACTGCTCTTCAATGAAAATCTTCATTTCCTCAAAGTGGTTGCAAAAGATTTTTATGTGACATGTCCAGAATTTGTATCTTCTACAGCTCAGATTGGTGTAGAAAACTGGGGCTAATGGCTTTCTAAAGATGGGGAAAGGAAATAAAGCAAAAAAATCTGTGAAAATAATTAAAATATCTGAAATCATACATTTTAATGTATGTCTTAAGTTGTTATTAATAACTACAGCTGTGATTTCTGAAATTTTATTAAGGTGCTAACAATAGCACAATTTTCTCAAAATGTAATTGGCCACTCATCCTGTGTTGAATATTCTCTTGATTCTTGGTAGTAAATTGGGTGCCGTGGTTAGACCGTTTTCCCCTCTCAGCCCCAGTTGTGAATGTTTAACACAAGCTTTTCCTGCATAATTTTGCCTATTAGAGTCATTTAGATAGTTTAGTACTACTGGACTATGGAAAAGTGGATAAAAGGACTTAAAATGATCACTTTGGGATTATTAAACTAACCCATGAATTTTAACGAAAAATTTTTTCTGCAAAATTTTTTTCTGTCATAAGTAAAAATAAAATTTTTATTTCTATTGGCTTTGGGTGTTACTTTTGTAACCATTTCAAATAGTATACCTTACTGAATTTTGGCAAAACTGCCTCCCTTTGTTGACTAACTACATGTTCTGAGCTAGATTAAATCAGAGATCTAGTATGAAGTAATATAATATTTATTCTGGCACGTGATGCAAGAAAGACTAAAATTAAAAAAATGAATCCCCAAAGCGTATTGTACTAGAAACAATGGTACATCCTCTGACATCCTGTCACTAGGAAGTACTTCAGGGTTCAGTGGAACAACAGATCGAGGTAGCTCACAATTAAAAAAAAAAAAAACGACAGCTTTCAGAGGGAGCTTTGCACACCATTCTGAGGTTCTGATTCTGTGGCCATTTTGCCTTTGCAAGGCACTCTGGAGGAACATTTCAGGTTAGGGGGTAATGCAACAAAGATGTATTATGCTCAGAAGAAGGACATTACTGATGCAGAAGTGGTGCCCAGGGGGTCATTTGATGCTAGTTTATTGCCAGGTGCTGGGTAAGTATAAAGAGTTTAATATTTTCTTTCCAATCACAGGTCAGCATCAAAGATATGGCTACAAAAATGCATTGTGTAGTCTGTTTTGTTAAGTAAAGTCTGAGAAAAAAGTAATTCCAGGTTCATATATCTTTACTCAGGGCTTATTGCCAGAGGAGAAAAAATGAGACAGTGCTTCTTCCACCTACCAGTAAGACCCAGAAGAGCCCTGGGCCCTCTTTGTACCCTCAGCATCTGTCTCAGCAGCTCAACTTGCTGTCCTCAAAGCTCCTCTTCCAAAGATGCCTGTGTATTCACTAGACAGAGCACTATGCTACGACAAGAAGTTGTATAAACCAGAACTGAGTCGGGATCCTCCTACACTGTTCCTCTGTCAGTATCATGCCACTGGGGCTCTGAAGAGAATTCTTGTGCTTTCTCATTGCTAGAATTGGGGCAGAGTGCTGCCCTTTGACATCTTGGAAAAGTTCCTTCTTATAGAATGCAAATGGACTCACTTGATGTTTTCCTGGAGAGCACCAGGGTGATGTCCCACTTTTACCACCCCAGTTCATGGATATGGTATGCTCTGATTATTTGTAAATGATGTTATTTTTTGTTTCTAGAAGTTCAGTTGAGTTCTTTATTGGTCCACCTCCTTAGAGCATTATACCGTTATTGTTTCTTTCCTCTTAAATATTTCTTCAACAATTTCAAACCTACTTATTTGAATTGGCAGTGCTAAACAAAAATTTTTTTTTTTAAAGATTTTATTTATTTATTTGACAGAGATAGAGACAGCCAGTGAGAGAGGGAACACAAGCAGGGGGAGTGGNCCCCCCCCCGGCCAAGAAGTCTATACACTTTACTTGTGAACTCATCTTCCCTTGGGATGATTTTTCGGCAGGAATCCAATTGCTGAGTTGTAGCTAAGTTTCTATAGAGGAGTTTTGAGTTTGTGTGTGGCAAGTGCCTGAGTAGTATCCTTGGTGAGGGCAATTTTTATGTTATTGTCCTCTAGAAGATTCCAGAATAATGGGGATAATGTAAACTTCATTTCCGTACCCACGCATAAGATACATGAAGAGTTTTGCTTTTTCACAAGACCATGTTTACTTTATTTTGACTTCCTTTACCAGGTCTCTGCAAAGACAAGTTGTTTTCCTATGTTTCCTGGCCACAGGATGGAATTTTCTAACCCCTTTTCCCAGGGCCCTAGTTTCAGCAGAGCTCTCAGTTTTAGCTCTCTACCTTGAACCAAAATCACTTTTCCTAAACCATTTGGCACTGTCTGGAACTGTCATTTGGAGATGAGAAGGGTATAAAAGCAACCTGCTATATCCAGGTCTGAATTGATTTGTGTTCATGGAAGCTCTTGTGATTATTTTTTACTCAGTATTTGCTTGATACTTCAAGGGGATCCAGTGGGACAGCATAGAGAGTGTTGTCTAAGGGGTGATTATTGCTGTGGTAATGAGGGAGTGTCTTTATTTAAGGTCCTGGTGGAGCCAGGCTTTATTCATTGATTGATGAGAGGGAGACTAAGGAAGGGAAGCAGGTGAGGAGGGGAGCTGGCAGCAAGCCTGGGATGAGCCAGGTGGTAATTACAAATGTACTGCGCAGCAGATGGGTACCCAGATAGAGGCCTGATTTGGGGTGGGTAGAATGACGATACTATCTAATTCTTTCTGGAGGGGTAGAAGAAGGCCTCTATTTCCTGCTTTTATATATTTATTCTCTGAATGAGAAGTGATAACATTCAGGATATGTGTGCCCCAGTGTAAACATCTAAGAAAGCAAGCTAATGGAATAGAGGGTGAGTTAGAATATGTCTTAGGATGTGTGTCTTTATTCCAAGAACACTCAGTGTTTAATATTAATCATGTTCTTAATATATCTAATACACTATCCAGGAGTATACGTGTGTGTGTGTATGTGTGTATATATATATATATACATATATATGCATATTTATATGTGTGTATGACTTTATTCCTATATCTATGTACATATCAAGTGCATAAGTATTTTTGGTGGTAATGAATCATTAATAAAAGTGAAGGAAACTTTATTCAATCAAAAAGTAATTGTGATGTGCTGCCATTTCCAGGTACTTTTATAAGCATAGGGATTCAGTAGTGATTAAAGCAGCAAAATTATTGGCCTTATGAAAGTTATGTTCTAGTGCAGAAAGGCAGACAATAAATAAGTTAGCCAAACATATAGTGTGTTAGATGGAGGTAAGTAGAATAGAGGAAAATGGGGCAAGTGAAGGGATGTGGAGCGTTGGTAGTGGGCATCTGTCATTTTGGGAAGACCTCACAGAATAAAAGGTAGGGGTGCCAGCCAGACAGAGGCAAGAGCAATGGCAAAAGCACTGAGGAAGGACTGTCCGTGGAGTGGAGGGGGCCAGCTGGCTGAAGCTGAGTGCACGAGAAGAGGGGAGTGGGATCCAAAACCAGAGAGACCCTGAGGGGCTGTGGAAATTTCCCGATGCATCAGAAGGCACCACGTCCAGCCTCCATGAAGTGAGAACACTGGGCAACAGCCCTGTAATGTTTGTGTGAACGAATTCTTTAGATTAAAGGGTGGAGCAGAATTCTGAGTGGGTGTTGGTGAGGGCACACTTTGTTCCCAGGGTTAGCCCTAGGAATGGCAGAGCCGGGGAAGCTTCTCGCTGAAAGCCATGTCACTTCCTGTTTCAGCAGGCCCGGCCTGTCTTGTATCCCTGCAGCACTGCTATGGGGTCCTTGCTCTGCAGTGACCTGAGTCATCTGATAAGCCTGTCCCTGCCTGGTCCTGGCTGATATTAGTCTCAGGTTGTTACCCACTTCGCCTCTTTAGGATGCTTGAGGTTCAACTTCCTTTCAGACTCCAAGAGAATTTAATTTGAGTTCTTGCACCTAGAAATTTACTTTTGTATTTCATTGCATGTATGGCATTGTGCTAGGTCCCTCGGGGAGGTACAAAGAAGAAGGAGACACGAAACCTGCTTGCAGGGAATTTACTATATAAGACAGGAATGGGGAGGAAAGAGACTTGCACAACAGCAGCAGAGTCTAATGACAGAATTCAGGGATGGTTACCCACACTATGCGAGATCTATTTTGGGAGGGAAAACATACTGGTAATTTTTAAAACATAAAAACATAAGCAAGTGTAAAAATTGGTCTATGTGGAAATGTGGCCATCAGTGCCCCACATCAGCCTGGGGGGTGGGGTCCTGTAGGACAGTGGGATGCCGTGTTAAGAGCAATGGGCACGAAGACAGCTCTTGGGTTTGAATTTTTGTTACTAACTGAGGGATCTTAGGTAACTTACTAATCTTTCTGTAATTCAGTTTCCTCATGGTAAACTAGCTATAAGATAGTACCTACTGTACAGAGTGTTTTAGCAGAAAAAAATGAGATCCCATCTCTAATGTACTAAGAATAGCACCTGGAACACAACAAGGCCTATGCCAATGTTTCATATTATCCCAAGCAACAGTTTCCCTCCTCCTTCCCCTTTTCTAATCATTTCTTTTCTCTAGTTACACTATCTTCATTGACAACATTTATTGCATAGACAAATAACACAAGTCTTGCTCTATTAAAAATAATCTGGAGGCTTTTGAGAGATAAATATATGGAGAGATCCTATAAGCCTTGGGAAAAAAGTTCTTAATTCCCCCAATTGTTAAGCATGACGGAAATATCTGGAAACCTTAGCTTCTAGAATTTTTTTTTTTTAAGTAGGCTCTATGCCCAGTGTGGAGCCCATCATGGGCTTGAACTCACAACCCTGAAATCAAGACCTGAGCTGAGATCAAGAGTCAGTCGCTTAACTGACTGAGTCACCCAGGCGTCCCTAGAACTTAACTAATATGGATGTACCACGTAATGTGTCTGAGGGGTGGTGGGAAATAAAGACTGAAAATAGCCATAGGGAAGTGGTGGAGGGACTTTGGTGAAAGGGTTTTCCTTGACAAGAAGGTGGGGTATCTTTTCTTCAGCAGCAGGAATAAATGTGGGGAAGGAGGGAGTAGCCAATGAAATTTGATGTTTTCGTTTCCTTTGCCAATGAGAGATGGTTTTGTCTGCTTACATGAAGTTGGGAATTGAAGAAGGCAAAGATCCTTTCATTCACCCTAAATGGTCAAAATCCACCTACCAGAATTGAGGTAACTCACACAGACTACGTGTGGGGGATGAAGCACACGGTGTGAATGGGTGAGACCCAAAAAAGAACATAGAAAACAAGGGCCGGTAAGCGCCCAGCTGAGGGCAGAGCATGACTTAGAAGTGTTCTCAGACAGTTCGCATTTATAGTCTTTCTTCAGAAGAACACATCGCTTTTGAATTAGACGAATCACGCAGCAGAGGCTGTGCTGTTGTCAATCACTCTTAATGACTTCGCTTGTGTGTTTTGAACCTAAGGTTTTTAGTTTCCTGGGGTTTTATTCTCTTTTTTCTTTCACAATTTCACATTAGTATGAGATAAGCTGAGAGCATATTTCATGGATAATTTAGCAGGTAATTGGGGTAAGGGGGAAAAGATATTGAAAATAGAGAGGGAAAGAAGAATTTCTTTTATATTAACACAATAATATTTTCTATTGTATGCATTAGATTCATATTCTATCTGAGCCTTTTTTTCCCTGCTAGGATTAAATCTTCCTTGCACACTGGGGCGCCTGGGTGGCACAGTGGTTAAGCGTCTGCCTTCAGCTCAGGGCGTGGTCCCGGCGTTATGGGATCGAGCCCCACATCAGGCTCCTCTGCTATGAGCCTGCTTCTTCCTCTCCCACTCCCTCTGCTTGTGTTCCCTCTCTCGCTGGCTGTCTCTATCTCTGTCAAATAAATAAATCTTTAAAAAAAAAAAAACCTGCTTAAAAAAAAAATCTTCTTTGCACAGTCAATCATACTTTGGGGATAAAATTTTTAAAAATCTAAAAATGTCCAACTTGATGATTTACTTGTCACTTGACTGATAAGAGTAGGGGTGATGTTGATGGTTATACTTGATCAACCGTGTACGGCTTGGGGCCTCAGCTTCTTCATGTCTAAGAAGAATAGGATAGTAATGAACTAATTTGGGTTGCTAGGAGGAAAATAAACAGTAAGATTGTAAAGGGTTGGCTAAATATTAAATACTATACAAATACCTTTGGTGCTGCTATTCAGGAAGAACTCATGACCTTTAGATAAAGTTTATTAAGTTTCTGAGGGAAAAAAAATGAATGAACAACAAAGCAGGCATTTGCAGTTGGAAATCAGTTCCCTGGTACTTTCCTGATAAGTACACTGGTTTCCAGTTATACTTTTCCTTTTGAGGAAATGCACACACTTTAGTAACATGATCTTATGAATAGTCCTAGTCTCATGAAACAGGAGGCCATTTTTACAGAGAAAGTGGCTGGAGCAAAGAATATCAGTGACTTGATAAGGATCAGCAATATGGTAGGTGAGAGGGAAAATTCACATGAACATCTGTTTCTGTGGGTAATGAGTCACTTACTCCATGATTCAACCACGGTTGCCCCAAGAACAGCTCCTGGTACCTAGTTGGTATTCAGTAAAGTGGTATGGCTTGAGTGGATATTGTTTCCAGCACATCCTACGCTACGACCAGCGGCGTGTTAAACAGTGTGAAAATGCTCATGAATGGACTGGTTCATGACTGTGGGTTTCATATGTGTTCTAGTGCCCTGATCCTCAGGTCATAGTCCACACATAGCATAAACAGTGGCCTGAGTGGAGTGAAAAGCAGTCTCTTTCCTCAGGATTATATGTTACCATGTGCAGAACACATTCACATTCATTTTCTTGGTCAACCTCATGAGGTAAGAAGGATAGGTATTTGTTCCATTTTTTTCTGAGGAGGGAACTGAAACAGGATACATCCTTGCCTAATGGGTTATGACTAGTACTTTGTGCGAAATTAGTTTTACTAGAAAGGAAGTCTCCAGATTCATACCCCCCATGTTCTTTTTCCTTCCTAAAAAAGATCCTCAGTTAAAAACAAACAAATGAACACATAAATAGAATTTGAGGGTCGGTCCTTTAATAAAAGGATTATAGTATCAAGAGCCTCTGTTAAGTAAAAGTAAATTGCCTAGAAGAGGTCTATCATTAACACTTATGAAATTTTTATGTCATATTGGTAGGAACAATAAAATAGGAAATATTCTCTATGTACCA
The DNA here is from genome assembly GCF_002007445.2 of Ailuropoda melanoleuca. Taxonomy (NCBI): domain Eukaryota; kingdom Metazoa; phylum Chordata; class Mammalia; order Carnivora; family Ursidae; genus Ailuropoda; species Ailuropoda melanoleuca. Next base: position 155,697,071 of record NC_048218.1, read on the forward strand.
GTCTCAAGGTGCTTTACAAATATTCACTAGTTTAATCATCACAAAGACTCTAGGAAGTGCGTACCACAAATATTCCTTGCTATCAAATTTATTTTGTGTTTGGGTAGCAAAATTGGATAACAAGGGATATCATACTAATGGAATCAATTTGGTTCCTGATTTTCAGACAGCAAGTAGTGGGAGTTTGGATAGGAAGGGATTTATTCAAATTTATTCAGTTCCTAAATTTAAATAGTAAGGATGCCTATCTTATTCTATTTACTCCGGGGGAAATTGAGGCCAGGAAAAGTGAAATAACTTGCCTAAGGCCACCCAGCTAGTAAATTGTGGGTGCTGAACCTAGGACTTGAATCCAGAGTCATGAGAGTTCTTATTTACTTTGATACGCTCTCTTTCACTAGGATGCCCAGTTGGGGGTCCCAGAAAATTTAGGATCTGAAGTGTTGAATAGAAAAGCAAAAAAAGCAGAACATGAGATTATAGAATATGGGTTCAGGGTGGGGAGTGAGAAGGGAGAGCAGCTCTATGATGTGGGTGGGTGAATTTTGGCCAAATGACATCAGTTTACCTATGCTTTTACTTTAAAACCTGGGAAGCGAAAAACCAAAAACAAAAAACAAAGATGAAACAAAACAAAACAAAGCCTTGTCTCTGCTGCCCAGAAGCCCTATTTAGCTTCATGTTATTAGCAAAGTGATTAACCTGGAATCGGCATCAGCTGCCCCGGCTTCCCCCCGCCCCCCACCCGTGTCTGTCTGGGATTCCAGCTCTGAGGCACACGTGAATAGGTTTGGCTTCAGTCAGCAAGGTGCACCAAACCCCCACATTTTCATTAGTGCGCTGTTCCCTAATGACACTCAGTGGACATTACTGCCAAGAGATGTTCCCTAGGAAAATGGTTTATAGTCAAATAAGCTTAGAAATGACTGCATTACACGGTGCCCTTGGCATGTTGCACATTAGCATATTAAAGGCGTTAGGAAGTTCCCTGGGAAAGAGGTCTGTTGAACTTCCCTTAACCAAGCATTTTTCCAAACTATCTGATCAAATAAAATTTGCAAGGGGTTTTATTGTTGTTGCTGTTAGTTGCATAATATCTATTAACATTCCATGGAACAAACTTTAGGAAATCGTGCCCTAGTGTAAAAACATGTTTTATCAAAATAGGTGTTCTATAGACTCAGACTACCGCTTACTCGATAGGATAATGTGCACCCTATTCCTAGAAAGATAGCGCTACTCATACATTTCCATGTCAATCTGCTTCTGTGTGCGCAAAGTTCTTTCAGGTACATCCTGCCATTTGACTCTTTAAACTGTTGTTTGAGAAAGTAGGGCAGCTATCTTTACCTCACTTGACATCAGGAAAATTATGGCTCAAAAGGGTGGGGTCACTCTAACGCCTCACACATCCAGAGCTATCCTGATGGCTGTCACTTTGTTTCACAAATGTGTTGAATCACTGCTGGGGGTACTTGTGATCTGAGTTGTATTTTTCATCACGGTGATTGATCTGTCAACATCCTTTGTGATGCTTCCCGTTAATAGTCAATGGGAGACGTCTACAGCTTCTGACTGATGTGGAAAGAGAAGTTTATGGCCATGAAACTGAAGACAGAAAAATAAATGTTCTATGAGAGAACAATGGTATTAATGTGTGTTCTATACAGTTGAAATAGCTCGACACCACTAACGCACTAAAAATTTTATGAAGATTGGTCATTGTGAAGTTGTGTTACCTTTCAGAAAAAAATACTAGACATCAAGTAATAACCCAGAGCCAACAGGAATTATAAATATTATATTCTTCAAACAATCAGGGCTAGAGATTTATCTCTAAAATATTTTTAATAAGGTCATGAAATTTTACATTTGGAAATAATTTTAGAGATCAGTTACTCCAGATTCTTTACTGTACAAATGGGGAAATAGGCTCAGAGGAGTTAGGGGGTCTGCCAAACGCTTACTGCTTTAACACAACACTGGGCAAGATCTCAATTGTCTCACTCTTCAAGAAAAGCCTGCCTGTTACAATGAAAGACAGTAAGGGGGAATTTTCAGGGCCAGATTTAGATTGCTTTTGACATGCAAGTGTATTAAAAACCCTCAAGAAAGAGAGTAGAAACCTAGTCACTGCATCAGAATCTGTCTATAAGACTCATCTCAGGGTGCCTGATTGTCTTTGTTGGCAGGATACATAACTCTTGATCTCAGGGTCATGAGTTCAAGCCCCACATTGGGTGTGGAGCCTATTTAATAAAAAAAAAAAAAAAAGACTTATCCCTTCAATTGTCCCCCTATGTCCAGTAGCATTTGAATACCCGCTATCCTACGATTTATAGAATTCCCATACATGGTTGATTCCTGCATAAACAGCACTTAGGAAGCACCTCTTTGTGTGAGAACCTATCAGGGTAGTTTGATGACTCCCTCTCTTACTTCATGGTGGCCATAAAGATTTCTCTTTTGTTCTCTCTTCATTGGGTGTCCATGTAGTCCGTCTATTCTGGCTATACAGCACTTGGGTTGCCTTTTAGCCCATGATTATAATTCCTGTTAGCAATTTTTTTCTATCCTAACCTCAGGATTTCCCCTGGTATCTTCTCCTAATGCAATCAGTGTGAAGAAGTGAAAGAACATTTTTTGAATAAAAAAATTCTCTATACAGTCACAGTCTGAGTGGAGACAGGTACAAGTTAGGCTTCTCGGTCAGACACTCGTAAATGAGATAATATACTTCCAGGACTTGTTGTAAAGATTAATAATAATTTTACAAGGTATCTGGTAATGTAGGTATGTAAGAGGTGCCCCATAAATGGAAGATACCGGTAATATTACTAATATTAGATGCCGGACTGCCTCTTTGAAAAGCCTTCACATCAATGTAGCTGACAGCTTGTACCAAAATGCAATATAAGAAAAGCTATTCTGTATGTGTACGAGGAAGAGGGCTAGGGGTACAATCCAGTGCAGTCCAAGTGCCCTGATCTCGTGATCTTGCTTGATCCAAGGCTATATTGGAAAACAGGCCTCTTGTTCTTCAAATAAACAGCCCTATGTGTTATTTTTCTCAACACTCCAAGACTGTAGTGGCTATTAGTAAAGCCCACAGAGTATAGACCCCTGTGTTATAATCAATACTCACAGTAGACAGAGGTTGAGCAGGGGGATAGCTTTATATTGATGAAGAACATGACCAAGCCACTAGCAATTTTTACCCAACTCTAAACAGAATAAGAATTGTCCCCTCGTCTTCCTATAGGTTACTTAAACATTTTTATTTTTTTATTCCAATTCTAGTTAGTTACATATATGGCAAAATTGGTTTTAGGTGTAGAATTGAGTGATTCATCACTTACATATAATACTCAGTGCTCATCACAAAAGTGCCCTCCTTAATGCCCATCTCCTATGCAGTCCACCCCCCACCCATCTCCCTCCATCAACCCTCAGTTTGTTCTCTATAATTAAGAGTCCTTTATGGTTGCTTTTCTCTCTCTCAATCTCTCTCTCTCTCTCACTTTACCTATGTTCATCTGTTTTGTTTATTAAATTCCACATATGAGTGAAATCATACATTGGTCTTTCTTTGACTGATTTATTTCAGTTAGTATCATACACTCTAGCTCCACCCACATCGATGCAAATGGCAAGATTTCATTCTTTTTGATGGCTGAGTAATATTCCATATAGACCACAACTTCTTTATCTATTCATCAGTTGATGGATATTTGGACTTTTTTCATAATTTGGCTATTGTTGATAATGCTGCTATAAACATTGGGGTGCATATGCCCCTTTGAATCAGTATTTTTGCATCCTTTGGGTATCCTAGTAGTACAACTGTTAGATCGTAGTTCTATTTTTAACTACTTAAACATTTTTAGAATTCCATTTTGAGTTATCTATAGTATTTCTGAGTGTATCTATTTACATTTTCTAGTTGTAGCTCTAGCTATTAAGTTTTATATACATAACAGTTGACTGCCATTAGAAATTTACCAATTTGAGTAAAGGGGACACACTTTACTTCCCTTTGAGTCCTTTTATCTTCTTTTAATATAATAGTATTAACATATTTCCTCTACATATCTTGAGCACCACATGATGTTTTTAATATAGTAGTATTAACATATTTCCTCTACATATCTTGAGCACCACATGATGCTTCACGCATCAAACATAATTGGGAAAACTTGAGAAGAAAGCACATTCATTGCATTTATCCATATTCTTACTTTTTATGTTCTTCCTTCCTTCTTGAAGTTCCTAGGTTCAATCTTTTTTTTTTTTTTTTAAGATTTTATTTATTTATTTGACAGAGAGAGACAGTGAGAGAGGGAGCACAAGCAAGGGGAGTATGAGAGGGAGAGGCAGGCTTCCCGCGGAGCAGGGAGCCTGATGTGGGGCTCGATCCCAGGACCCTGGGATCATGACCTGAGCTGAAGACAGACGGTTAATGGCTGAGCCACCCAGGTGCTCCCCTAGGTTCACTCTTTGAACATTTGCATTGTTTTTAGGGTTTTCTTTAGCCATTCTTTTAGAGTAGGTACTGGCAAAAAAATTCTCAAGTTTCCTTTACTGGAGAATGTCTTGATTTCCATTTAATTCCTGATGAATATCTCATGGGATACAGGATACTGTGTTCACAGGTTTTTTTTTTTCTTTCAACATTTGAAAAATGTCTCTTTCTTCTAGCTTCCAGGGTTTCTGATGAGAAATCTGTTGTCATTTCAATTGTTTTATCCCTATAAATATGATAATGTGCCATTTCTCTGTTGTCAAGACTTTGCCTTCAGTTTTCAGAAGTTTAGTTATCATATGTCTCAGTGTGGATATCTCTGGGTTTATCCTGTTTGAATTCATAGGTTTATGTCTATTGCCAAACTTGGAATTTGTTAACTATTATTTTTTCAAAGACTTTCAATCCCAAAGGTCTTTCTCCTTTCCTTTGAAGATATCGGTGACATGAATGTTAAATCTTTTGTTATAAACCCACAGGTCCCTGAGATTGTGTTCATTTATTTTTTTTTCAGCATATTTATTCTCTGTTGTTCAGACTGAGTGAACTTCCCCCTTGTCTCTTCAAGTTTATTGATTTTTCTGTTTTTCTCTACTCTGCTAGTGAGTCCACCATTTTTTAAAATTCAGTTGTGTTTTTCCATTTAAAAATTTCTTTACATCTTCTGTTTCTTTGCTGTTTCTTTCTATGTTCTTCATTTATTTCAAGTATGTTTACAATTGTTCATTGAGGTATCTTTATGATGCGTGTTTTAAACTCCTTGTCTAATAATTCCAACATTAGTGTCATTGCACTATTGACATCTATTGATTGTTTTTTTTTTTTCTCATTCAAGTTGAGATTTTCTTAGTTCTTGGTATTGTTTTTATTTTTCTAATGAATCTTGGATATTTTTGATATTATGCTATGAGATTCTGGGTCTTATTTAAATCTGTTTTATTAGTGACACATCTGATACCATACAGATGAGGGAAGTGGGGAGCCATCTTCTCACTGCTCAGTAGTGATGGAAATCCAAGTTTTCTACTCAACCTCTTTTAACACAATCTTTGGGGTTGACTATCTTGTTACTGCTGTGTAGGGGTGGGACTTCTGACTTCCCACCAGGCCTCCAATGATAACATCCTGCCTGGGAAAGGAAGGGGTACCTCATTACTCTTCTTTACAGCAACCCAAGGGTGGAGAGATGGGAAGATAGGTCAAAGTCCTCACTTCCCGCTTAGTCTTCTTGACACCAATGCACATGGAAGAGGTGCCACATTATTACCAAATGGTGGTGGAAGTCTTGGCTTTCTGCTTAGCCTTTGCTGACAATGGTGATAGGGAATCTACAAATTTTCCCATAGTGTTTGGTTAGAGGAGAGTGGTTATTGTCTAAAAGTTTTCTGTCTTGCTGGGTTGTGCTTTTCCTGGTCTTTTGACTAGAAGAGCAGGTTTTTCTTGGAGCTTATTTCGCATGCATTTGTTAGTTGTTTCAGGTTGCCAACTTCTTCATTCCCACATTTAGGGTGCTTGAGGCAACAAGAAAACCCAGGGAATCCAACACAGTGCTATTCCTTGGGTCCCAAGGTCTCTATCTTGTTTGTTTTCTTCTTTCTGTCTTTAGAGTCTCTGTCTTTCTTGGTCCCTCCCTCTCTCTCTCTGTCCCTTTCTCTTTTTAAAATATAACATCCATGGTTTTTAGCTGTACTTAGCAAGAGAAATAAGAGAAGCACAGATACATTATCCTGTCCCAAAATGGAAGTTCAGAATGAGATCTTTATCCTTGCATAGACTGAAATAGCTCAGCTTAAGGCTAAAGCTTAGCATTAGGTAGAAATAACACAAAGAACTGCAACAATATTGTTCCCATCCATTGAGAGTCAACTCTGTGCCAGGAACATACATTTCTTTGTTTCTAATCCTTACAATGCCATTATAAGACAATTGTTGTTCCAATTTTATAGGTGAAGTAAATAGGTTCATAAAAGTCAGTAATTAGCCTAAGATTTCACACTAGTAAATGTTGGAGCCAGGAATCAAAACTTTGTCTATCTGATTCTAAAGTCTAAGTTTTTGTTTGTATACCAAAATATACAGATGAGGTGGGCATGGAGGCTGGACCTGCAGATAGAAAAGAAAATGAGGGCCCCAAGTTTCTAATAATTGTTAAAAATATAAATGTGAAAGTGTAAATATTCTCCAAAGCCCTCACATATAGACAGTGTGTGCTGGAGAGCATGAACAGGTTGGCAGAAAATATTCCTACTAGTGGCAGGTGAGTACAATATTCCCTCTTTTTACACTTGGATTCTTGCAGTAAAGAGGTCTAAATATATGAATATTAGGATAGGATTCAGTTCCATTTGTATGACTCATGATTCTTTGTGACTTATAAATGGTAATATTGGTAATATTGGATAAACATTTATTGAATAAATAATCATCCTAATCAAACACTTGTTAGGCTCTGAGCTAGGTGCTTTGCTACACTGTTTCTCTCCCTTGCAACAATATGTCAAGTGAGTATTATTACTATTTCTTATGTAAAGAAGCAGAGACTGAGACAAATTAGATGACTTATCTAAACTAACATAGGTTAAAAAATGGTTGAACCAGTATTTGAGTCCAGCATCATTCATAATGTGGGTGGTTGGCCACAACACACACTGCTGAAGAGTGTTGAGAGAAGCCAGCAGTGTGACCATAAGTCAAATGGTCAGCTGAGCATTCCTCTAAATTGTCCTTTATTTAAGCCAAGAATCAGATTTTTAAAAAATATTTTATTTATTTATTTGAGAGAGTGAGAGCACGCAAGCAGGGGGAGGGACAGAGGGAGTAGGAAAGAGATTCTCAAGCAGATTCTGCCTTGAGTATGGAGCCCGATGTGGGGCTCGATCCCAGGACCCCAAAATCATGACCTGAGCCAAAATCAAGAGTCAGACACTTAACTGACTGAGTCACCCAGGTGCCCCAAGCCAAGAATCAGATTATGATGTTAATTAACATCCATCAGTGGAACACTTAGGAAGGCACTATAAATTTGACCTTTTAGGGAGGATTGTGGTTTGCCTTGATGCTAAGACCCAAAGACGTTTGTGCCAAGTTTATTTTAGTCTGTGAGTTATTTCAGGAAAGCCCTAGAGTAGCTTCATGACTCCCAAGGAGAGGACATCATTTTTACAGAGCATTGTTTCTCTCTGGTCCCTTTCTGTTCTTTTAATCCAAATCTTGGCCATTGATGAATCTTAATTTTTAGGTACAGTAGAAGGAAAAGAAAGTTAACTTTGGCTTAAACACTTTTCATAATGCAACAGTTTAAATGGTAAGTACCACTTTGGAACAGTACCTTGGTGTTGCCATGAAGTCACACTGTCAATTATCATTAACTCGGACTTTATGATAATGAACATCTGGCTAAGTTGACGTTAAACTTAGATATGCCTTTGGAAAAGCAAGTCTACGCCAACAAATGGTGTAAATAATATTTCAAGTGGGAACATTAACTTATTTAAGACAATAAACTAATTAAAAACTTGAGCAGTTTAACACAGAACAGCATCAATAGGTTGAGATAAACACTTCTTGTACAGTTTATCTCATATATTAAAAACAGACTATTTTTATCCATTCTCTATTTAATAGCCAGATCCAATGATCCCAACCTGAAAATAAACTGCTTTCTTTTTTAACGAGTCTATTTTATGTTGCGTCCTACAGTATGAATGAGGCATTCACAGAGGATCTGGGGGGAGTTCCAGATCTGTTAACTAAGTTAACAGTCTTTGTCAGTCTACCAGCTGATGGTGTTGGTGGGTGTCTGTGAAGCTCTGAGAGCTCTGAAACAAAACAACAAAAACAACAGAAAAGCTATTTGTAGGGAATGGATTGGAAACCTGGCACTGTTTCTAATCCAAGGGGATTTTCCATATCCTCTAGTATATATAGTTCCTTCTAAAAAAACCTCTTCTAATAATTCTTGGGCTTCTCTGAAGCTTTGCGCAGTGTATGAGGATGGGCTTCTGCTAAGTAACCTGTTACCTTCCCCGTGGATCCCACTTGTAGTTGCAAATCAAAGCTTGAAAAAAAAATGTGAAGTATGTCCTTCTCCATAATGGATTTGAATTTAAATCCTTGGGTGCAAATGAATAATGATGTTCACTTCCCAAAGAGAACATTTTCCTTATTTTTGAAGGTGCATTGAAGATGGCAAAACATGGCCCTTTGAGTAGCCATCATTTATAGGAGGGTGAACCTTCATCAGGTGTCAGGATCTGAAAGTATCTCTCTTTGTAGGGAGAACACGTGCACAAACCAGGAAGCATGGATTGTCCTCTGATGGTTTTGTCCAAGTTCATCCATCCTGGGTCAGAAGAACCAGAGGGAAATGGCAAAGACAGATCTCCTGGTAATCCATTGCTAGCTTCAGGAATATTTTAACTGCTATATTCTCCCCTCCCCCTAAATGATAGTGTTATGGTAAAATGGTAAAACAAACAAATGAACACATTCTTAATTGGTTATTCTAGATTTTGAACCTAAAGCTTAAAAAATCATATCTCAGATATAGAAGCTTTTGAATAGGAGTTAAACCACCAGTAACTAGCTTTAGGTAATATATAAAGACACTTAAAAGAGAGAAAGAGAGGGACACCTGGGTTGGTTAGGCATCTGCCTTTGACCCAGGACATGATCCCAGGGTCTTGGGATCTAGGATCCCCCCCACCCCACCCCGCCAAGTTGGCTCCCTGCTCAGCCAGGAGCGTGCTTCTCCCTCTCCCTCTGCCCCTTCCTGCCTCATGCCCTCACTCCCTCTCTTTCTTTCTCTCTCAAATAAATAAGTAAAATCTTTAAAAAGAGAGAAAGAGAGAGAACCTCTTGTTTCTTCACTTACTCTGCTGTATATGTGCACACACACACACACACACACACACACACACACACACTCATGCATGCACATGAAGCATTTAAAATTACTCTCATGTGGAGATTTCCAAATCTGTGCGATTAATAGCTTGGGCGAATCTGGCATTTTGCTATAGAATGGTATTATGTGAACCGTTACTGCGAGAGGCTTCAACAAAAGGCTTTTCCCCCCTTACAGAACTGGCTTATTTGTGGGAAGAATGTAGTTTAATACTCTAAATTTGCTTTTGCACGACTTAGATGAAAATATCGGGATTAGATTATTTTTTAAAATTTCAGTTCTATCATTTGTTTTGTGTTGTGACACATATTAAAAAAAAAAAAAAAAACCCAAGATTCCTTTTGGTGTAAGTAGCAAACCACAATAAAATACCTTTACTGTGCTGTCTGTAAAGAAAGCTTTCTGCATAAAAAAAGTTTCACTAGCTCAATAAAATAATTTATTATCTGACAAATCTGGAAGGGCATGTTAAATTAGGCAGAGAAAAATGCAAATGTAACTATGTCTCTAAGGAGAGTTCAGGTTACAGCCCAAGAAATTAAAGATTAAAGAAAAAAGTGGGCCTATTGAAAAAGAGTCTGCCAGGTTAGAGCTTTTGAAATGTTTTGCTGTCCATGTCGATTTTTTAACGGCACTGTGAACTTCAGAAGCATCGATTTAACATCTATATTTATTTTTCTAGCTAATTAGCACAGTCAACTTCAGATTTATATTTCTTTTACTCATTTGTCCCTAATGATTTCTGAAACTACCTATGAATATTTATACTTTTTTGTTCAAAAATTAATGCATTGTCTCCTTAAGAAGTCTCCCCGAAGATGTCCGTTCTCTGTTTGAAGTTCATCACGTTTCTTTCTTGGTTCACGCTCCTCACAAAAATCCTTTCAGTCAAGTCAGGCCTTATGTGATGGGCTCCTTCCTCTCAAAGCATGTTGCTCCAAAGACTCATTGGTCTTGTTGACTGGGACATTCAGTGCCCTCTTCTTTAGAATGTTTTTGGTAGTTAAAAATTTAGAGCTTTCTATGGTGCTTTGAATTCTATTTCCCTGTTTCAAACTCTGGCCAGAAGTGTCTGTTTGGTACTTTTAAATGTTCTCTACAAGATAAATCAAATCGAAAGCATTGTGTAGCAATGCAAAGTGCCAAGAATTAGGGATCAGGTAGAAAGGCAAATTATTTAGCCTCTCAAGGCTCAGCTTTCTTACCTATAAAATGGGAACAATTATACTAATCTCATAGTGTTTCAAAGATAAGATATGAGAAAGTAAATATTCTGCTAGAGCACACAGCATGGAAATGCACAAGAAAAGTCACTTTTTGAATCGTATGAACTCTTTAATTTAATCTTGAAAAAAACCCAGAACCCTTATGACCAGAGTTGTTTTAGATTGCTTTTCTAGGCACCTGCTAGCTCTGTGATAGGTCCTGTATCTAAAAACAACTTTATTTCTTCTTAGCTTTTCTTGGCTTAGTTTGAAAAGCAACTTTGAGAATTTTGTTAGCACCTGCTCTCTTTCCGAGTATATGAACCTAGTAATCTTTTGACAGTTCTGAGTGAGTTTTTGCACTGGGGCGGTGGTCACTTGACGTTTCAAAATGTCTTTAAGTGTCTCTCCCAGATGTTTTGGTTCACGGCTATGCCATAGCGGTGTTCGCCTTTCAGGTTGTCTTAATGTTTGTCTCTGTCCCTCTCACTTTGTCCCGGTCTCTCTGGCAGATGGTATTTTCCAAACAGCTTGTGACAACAGCTCCCATTTCACTTGCTCTTCTTCCAATGTGATGTTGCCGTTCCTCCCATTAAAATGCTCTTTGTAAATCTGGTGGGGCTCTGTGACTTTACGTGATTTCCACAGCGAGGCTGTGAAAGCAACACGATTGCTGCCTGACTCTCTAGGGATGCTTGCTCTGGGAACCCAGCCACCATACTGTGAGCACAGCCCAGCTAGTGAACCCTGGAAGACCACAAGAATATACATGTGCATTTTCTGGCTGACAGACCAGCTGAGGTCCCAGGTGACAACCAGCATCAGTTGCCAGACATAGGAGTAAAGATACCTTAAAATGGTTGGTTATGGCCCTTGGGACACCTGGACGGCTCACTTGGTTAAGCATCCGATTCTTGATTTCAGCTCAGGTCATGATCTCAGTGCACTGGACATGGAGCCTGCTTTAGATTCTCTCTCCCTCTCCTTCTGGCCCTCCCCATGCCCTCTCTAAAAAAAAAAAAAAAAAAAAAAAGATGGTTATAGCCTTCCACTGATGAGTTACCCTCCCCCACCTTCAAGTCTTCCCAGCTGAGGCCCCCAACATCATAGAGCTGTGTTCTGTGTGAAGTCCTGAACCCCAGAATCAGGGTACATAACAAAATAGCTCTTTTAAGATCCCAAGTTTTGAAGTATTCCTAAATTAGCAATAGTATCTAGAATGCTTTCCTTTCCTACTCCCCCTTCCAATGGGCTCGTCAATAGAACTTAATTCTATATTACTTACATGTGTATTTTGAATGGATGTGAAATAATAAGAGCTTCCACTTTCTCAGTGCTTCTATGGGCGAGGCACCATGTATTGGGACCACTTTACACACCTTACTTAAGTCTGACTATAACACTATAAAAGAGCCACTATCATTGGTATTTTCATTTACAAATGAAAAAAGCCCAGAGGTGATGGAGTTTGTTCAAGGTCAAACATCTATTCAGTATTATCTCCAAAAATTTGAAAAGTGCAGACACAAGTGAATGTAAGGTCAGAGAGAGCTTGATTTACTTTTTTTTTGGCTTAGGATTGAAAATGTTCAATTCCAAATATACCTAAAAATATTTTATTCATTTAAAACTATGTCTTTTGAACTTCAAGCAAAATACAAGAAGCTACCTTTCAGTAACTTAACTAGTTGCTGAGATCCAGGGAACTATAAGTTACTAATTCTTTTTTTTTTTAAAGACTTTATTTACTTATTCGACAGAGAGAGAGAGAGAGGGAGAGAGTGCACAAGCAAGGGGAGTGGAGGCAGAGGGAAAGGGAGAAGCAGCCTGACAGTGGGGCCTCGATCCCAGGACTCTGGGGTCATAACCTGAGTTGCAGGCAGGTGCTTAACCAACTAAGGGACCAGGCTCTCTTGGGAGTTAGTAATACTAAGCTTAGAAATCAAGGTTAGTAGGGGTTCTGGGGTGGCTCAGTTGGTTGAGCATCAGACTCTCGGTTTCAGCTCAGGTTGTGATCTCGAGTCGTGATCTCACAAGTTGTGATCACGAGCGATCTCGTGGGTCGTGGGATTGAGCACAACGATTGAGCGCTGTGCTCAGCGTGGGGTGTGTGTGTGTGTGTGTGTGTGTGTGTGTGTGTGTGTGTGTAGGTGGATCTGCTTGAAGGATTCTCTCCCTCTGCTCCTCCCCCAACTCACTCTCTCTTTCTGAAATGGATAAATAAATCTTTTGAAAAGAGGAAATCAAGATTAGCACTACATTCTCTTGGACAAACATATCTCTTCTATTCTAGGATGCACATTTTTAAATGTCTTACCAGTTCTGAAAGGGAAATGCTTTTTACAATTGATCGTGGTTATAGTTGGATTAGCAAAATTTTTCATTGTTTTTAATGTTATATATATATATAGAGAGAGAGAGAGAAAGAGAGAGGGAGATTGTGTCTTACTTTGGTAAAATGCACATGTTATATTTTCGTTTATATTTTCAACCTATAATTTTCTGGAATCTGGCATATGCTATTATTGCAACAATGAGAGATGTACACACGGAAATGACAAATAACTCAAGAACCATTTTAAATGGTTGAAACAATGCTAAACTCAATAGTCAAAGACTGTCCAAGATCTCAGGCTTTAAAATAAGTCCAGCATTAGCATCCCACTGTTGCCTTGCAAATATGTATATTTTTTGCTCAAAGAAATGTCATCATATAGACACTCAATATTAATTGGGTCTCTGCTGGAATGAGGTCTCACAGGGACAAAGCCCAAGCCCAGCGAAATGGGAAAACAGCTGGTGTTGCCCATTAGTTCCCTCTTCACAATTCAAGGCATCTCCTGCATCAAAGGTTTCTGGTACCTCGTTTTATCCTGACATTACTCTTGTAAAATTTACTTTCCTCTATATCAATTATCATAACTTCAGCTTTTTTTTTTCAAAATATCACAGCATGTTTGCAAGCTTTTATACCAATTTATAGTTTTGTGATCATTTTAGTGGTAAATGTGCTAAGTATTGCAGATTATTGTTTTCATCCACAGTATCTAATTTTCAAAGTTCAATCATGTTCCTAAAGGTTTAATTTAGTGATTTTAGATGCTACGATGGATCAGTCTACATTCTCGGTATTCATAAGAGGAATGATCACAATATGGTGAGAGTTGGGATGCTTTCCAACATGCTTCTGATTAGGTGGCAACATGGCCGCCCATAGGCAGGGTTGCTGCATCTGCTCCGGCCATTGCAAACATGTCTCTGGCTCAGTAGCTCCAAAGGTGTTCATTTATATTTCTTCTTTCAGTGGGGTTGTTGCTGAAATAACAGGATTTCTTGTCTGCTGAAGAAGCAAGGTTTCAAGATGGTTCTTTTTATGCTCCTCTGAGAGTTTCCTTTTCTTTCAAAGGGGAAAATGGCAAATAACTAATTATCTTAAAATTAAATGAAACCTCTATTTCAATTAATAATATATAAATTATAGTCATTAAAGGTAGACTGAACCTTTAAGTCATTCTACTGTGTGTGATGAAATCTCTCAGAAATGTAGTGATTTCTAAAATCCCATGATTTGAGAGCTGGCATATACAACTGTCACAGTTTGTTAAACACATCACAGCAAAAAAAGACAGTGCTCTGAAGTAAGATCAGAGGAACAGAAGGAATCGGCAGTGTGAAGAGCTACTGGAAGAAGAGTGATGTAGGCCAGAGCAGTGAGTGCAAATAATCTGACAGGTCAACGTGCTTCTTGGCATGAGAGGGTGACAAAAGGGCCAGTGTACCTGGATGTGGTGAGAGAGAGGGACACTGGTATGCGACTGCTGGACAGAAGGCCAGCAGAAGGGAAGGGGTTCATTAGTACCTTATAGGTCATGAATCATGGATGTTGTTGGCTGCTTACCTAACCCCGTTTTCCCCTCGTTCTGGACTAAATGTTTGTGTCCCCTTAAAATCCGTACGTTAAGGGGCGCCTGGGTGGCTCAGTCGTTAAGCGTCTACCTTCAGCTCAGGTCATGATCCCAGGGTCCTGGATCGAGCCCCGCATTGGGCTCCCTGCTTGGCGGGAAGCCTGCTTTCCCCTCTCCCTCTGCTTGTGTTCCCTCTCTTGCTGTGTCTCTGTCAAATAAATAAAATCTTTTAAAAAAAAATCCATATGTTAAAATCTTAACTTCCAAGTGTGATGCTGTTAGGAGGAGGGGCTTTGGGGAGGTAATGTGGTCATGAGGATGGAGCTGGCAGGAGTGGAATTAGTGCCCTCAGAAGAGACTCAGGAGTGCCCTCTCCTTCCCTCCCTGTCTCTCTCTTTTAGTCTCTCCTTCTCTCCCTCCCTCCCTCCTTCAGTATCTTGTGAGGATACAAGAAGACCACTGCCTGTAAACCTGGGAGAGGGCTTCATCAAGAGTCTAACCATGCTGCCACTCACCTCAGATTTCCAGCCTCCAGAGCTGTGAGAAAGGAAGGACTGTTGCGTGAATCACCCATCTGTCGTGTTCTGTTACAGGGTCTGAACTAAGTCAGCTTGCTTTTCTGGCTCATCCATCTTCATGCATTAACCTTGTACCTCAGCAGGAAGCTAACCCCATCTCTAGCTCCATGAATAGGCCCTGGCTGGCTTAAGCCAACCAGCTTCTTCCAGTCCTCTGGTCATAGTCGTTGTTTCAGGGATGGGCCTGTGACCCAGGAGACCAAACTAGGGCGTACCACTGGACTCTTGCTTCCTCTTTTTGGACAAGAACAACAAAATCTTCTTTCCTGGTTGTGTCTTACAGATTTCTTAGGAGCTATTACTGGGACATAGTGACCACTGGGGACAGCAGGAGAATGGAAATTTGATGAGCTTTTTGAGCTGCTTTACGTCTAGTTTTTTAAAACTCGAATCAAATTTCCTTTGTTGTTTAAGCCCATTTGATTTGGGTTTTCTTATTTCAGCATACATAGTCACAGTCCACTGGGAAGCCATTAAGTGGTTTTATGTCAGGGAGTAAGTTACCCTTGTTTCATTTTTCAAAAAGGTTATTATAGGTTAAACAATAAAGGGGATTTATTAACTTACAAAAGGAAAAACTGGATCAAGAAGAATAGTAAGAGGCAATCGTAGTAGTTTATGTGAAAGGTTATAATATAAGCCCGGGGGTGACATTAGCATAGAGGAAAGGTCATATAGAAAGAAATATATCTTGGTAGTACAATCGATAGGACTTGTTGCTGGGTTGGCTGTGGGGGGTGAGGGATAAAATAATTATGGATGACTTCCCCAAATCCCTGGGAAGGTTTTGGTGGTAACAATTAAGATCGTGCCATTTACTGAAATGAAGAAGCAGCTGAGTTGGGGTGTGGGATGGAAAACAAGGGTTTTAGTTTGAGATATGTTAAAGTTTGGGATAACTGTGGTTTTGTTCAGTTTTGTTTTGTCTTGTTTGTTTTCTTAATAAGGATCTGTTGAGCATACAGTTGTGTATATGAGTCTGGCATTCAGCGGCGAGATCAGGGCTGGAAATGAAATTTGCAAGTCATCAGCTTATTGGTGGATTTTTTAAAAATAGAATTAGATGAGGTAAGTTATAGAGAAATTGTAGATAAAAAATATAAGAGAGCTTGGTAAAAAGCCCTTTCAAAGTTTGGGGGATGATTAAAGCACACAGGAGGGTATCAGGGATGACTGGCCAGAAAGGCAAGTGGAAAATTTGCAGTATAAAGAGTTTAAGTAACAAAGAAAAAGGAAAATATTTCAAGAGAGCCATCCATTTTATGGAATTCTCCTGAGAGTCTGAGTAGTAGGGAGAGAACTGCCGTTTATTTGGGCATGATGCAAATCTGAGATACTAGAAAGCTCTCAATAATCAAAGAATATATACTTTTTATTTATTTAAGAGAGATACATTCTAATATCTATGCTTAATTTTTTAAAAGATTTATTTATTTTAGCAAAGTGGGAGACAGTGAGAGAGAGAGCACCCAAGCGAGAGGGAGAGAGAGAATCTAAAGCAGACTCCACACTGAGCGCAGGGTCAAACTCGAGGCTGGATTCCAGGACCCTGAGATCATGACCTGAGCTGAAACCAAGAGTCAGTTGTTTAACCAACTGCACCACCCAGGCACCCCTAATATCTATGCTTTACCATAATAGTTCATGGATTATGAGTCATAATTAAGCAGAATATTTGATCAAAGTAATGATTCTAACTCAAATAACTCCCAGGTCCTAAAAGGCTTTATCCAACAAAAATAATTAAAAATGATTCCCATTTTTACTTGCACTTCTTAAAAAACATTAATGGAGATACATGTAAAAACTCATAGCCTCAAATTTTAATTCTCTTTTCTTTGCTCCTTACTTTTCTCAAAATTGTAGCAGAAGGAGAGAGAGAAAGAGAGGTGGGGAGGAATGTGTGTGTCTATCTCTTTCCTGGTATTTTCAGAGCCTTTCCCAGATACTCATCTTTGACTTTCTCTTTTCTTCCACCTTCCTCCATGTCTCATCACATTGCCTTCTCCTCATGGGGGCTGAGAGTTTTGGTCCTAGTAGTAAACATTGAGCCACTCTTGAATGATGGAAGATCCAGTTACTGTATTTCTCTGGACCTTCTTTCTGAAGGGAAATGCAAGAGGTCTCTTGGAAATTGTATCTCACTGTGATTGCTTTTTCCTTGTAGAGAAATTAAGATGAATCCAATTATCTTCCCTCTTAAATCTAGTTTTCTAGTCATGCTGGATGGGGTTTATGGGTCACATTATTCTGCTTTTTGGAGGAGTATTCATTTAAATAAATTTTCCCACTGTTACTAATTTTCAAAAGTCAAAATACCACATTTTAGAGGACTTCAAATTTACTACATTCGCGAAAATAATTTTCATTCCAATGGCTGACTCTTGCTTTTTCTTCTGTTCCCGCTTTGGAGATGATCTGTTTTCCATCATGTCATCATCCTATTGACATCCATCTGTCTCATTCCCCCTGCAGTGGGACAGCTCTTTCAAGTTCAGCAGGGAAGCCACATTAAATACGAATCCCCACCTTTTCAATAAGTGATAAAAAATAAAAGCAAGCAAGCTAGGTCCACATGGAAGTGTCTGGTGTGCATTCTTGTGTTGCAAGGGTGTAATGTGAGACTAATATTCTGTCAAACCTGCTAAACACTTACTCATGTTCCTTCGTCAGTGAATTCACATTTGGATAAAATATGACCATGTCATGCTGTGGAAAAGAACAACACAGATTATTAGAGAAAGAAAACTATATTGGCCACACTGTGTGGCTCAGGTTGGGAACTTGACTGGTATCTTTTATTCGAGCTAAAGTGTGTTTACACCGTATGCTTCAAGGGGCTCTGCAAATGGGAGAAATCCCGATACACCTCACGACACTTCTGCCTCCTGACCACTTTCCTTTATTGGTTGGGGCAGGATTTAACGAGAAGAAAAAGCAAAGAAAGGACTTCTGGCACATTCCGCCACCTCCTACCGCAGTTTAAATGCTGAGGTGTCCTAAAACTGCAGATATTCTTTAGAAACGAAGCTGACAAATGTTTTTTCTTATTTATCCTGGTCCAGTGCAAATATTTGTCTATTGAGAAATATATAATACATTAGAGTCATAAACCCACCATCTGCTTAAAGTGAGCCAACACCCACTGGACGGAGACGGATACAGGCTGGTATCCTGTTCCTCCCGCTCCGAGGTGAAGGCGGCTGACGCTGGAGCCCTGCTCTGTGTGGGCGGCCCCATGCTAAGATTCCCTGATAAAATTACAAAAGGGTGTGTACATTTTCGCAACCTGTAAAGATTACTTTCAGGTTCTCTCAGAGAAATCTTTTTTACGATAATTGGATCAAAAGGAGGGTAATAAATACCGGCATCTTTGGGTATGCGGGTGCATTTGTGAATTCTTCATGTCAATGATCTCATACAAAGAATGAAATTAAAGAATAAGTCACCTCAAGTTTTGCAGTTATGACAAGAGATCTGACTGTCCACATTAGCTGAGGGGATCTTCATTGGTAGAAAGGAGGACAGCGAAAAAGGACACTCTAGTCACAGTGGTTTGTCTTTTAAAATTACCGTAAGTCCTCATTTTAACTGACAGAGACATTTAGCTGATACTTGACCTTAGAGTTCTCCCTGAAACGCTTGCTCTTGCTACTTAGCAATAAACTTATAGAGTCTGGAAAACGAATTTGTAGTGGAACATTGTTCTTGAAGGAGCTGCCATTGCTTTTTGAAGAAGGCTTCCAGAAGACAAACATTTCAGGATTTCAGAATTTCACATCACATAAAGCGTTCCCCTGAAGGCCTTGCCTCTGAGGTTGTCCTTCTTTGGGAAAACTTTAACACAAAACAAAGATAGAAAGATGACTAGTAATTACATTTTAGAGTTTGAAAGTTTTCAAACAAATTACCAAGGAATTTTTATGAAGATTTTAGATTGGTATTAACAGGCCTGAACCAAGAGACACAATTGTCTATGACTACCGGGTTATTTATACAGGTTATTTGCCAAATACAGGTATGAAAGCAAATTCAGCTAAACCTGCTCTTTTGGGACACACTGCTTTACTTTTCTTAGGATACCAAGGACGCATGATTAATGTAAATAAAATTCTCAAGTGCCCCTTAGGATTAATGCAATGGGAAGAAAGTGACTTCAGTATGACAACAGATGCAGGTTTTTAGGTAGACGGAGCAGGTGATTTTAAGAAGTAGTTGAAAGCCCACTTATTACTAGTACCTGGAACCTTTAGACCTTGAAATCTCCAGCTTTCCATTGTTAAACGCAGACGCTCAGGTGCAAGTACTAATCACAAATACCTTGAGGAGAGCAGAAGTTGGTGAGATAAGGCTTTGCCCAGGGCCTATCCAGTAGGGAGGGACTCTGGGCAGTGGGGAATGTCGAGGACGATGCATAACTCGAGAAGAGGTCTCCAAGAAAGTCGAGAATGCTGCCAAAGGTAAACTGTCCTCTGTAAAGTTTTCCAGTGGGTACAGTGCATGAACTAAGAATACCAGGTCATTTAGATCGGGATTTTTATGAGGGGTGTGCTGGGAGTTTTGGAGTCACACTATCCTGTTCTTCCTCTGTTGGCCCCCAAGATTCTCAGGTTGCGCATCACTGGGTCACCAAAAGCTGAAAGAGACTTGTCCTTTAGTTTGTTGGGGGGGGGAGGCCTGCAATTATGGGCATGGCGAGACTGCCTACAATTTTTCTATAAAAGGTAAATTGAATGTAATGTGAACTGCCCTTCTTTTATAAAGGACATACTCTGAATGCTTTTGGTTGTGGAACAGTGTTGGCTTCGACTAAATAGGATGTTTTTCTCAAGCTACAAATCCGAAGCAGAATAGTGTGGCAGATCGGGGTGTTGACCTGGAGCTAAATTTGCTGGATTCGACTACTGGCTCCTTTAATGAGCCGTGCGACTTTTTTTCTTTTTTTAAAACCAAGTTATTGAATGTCTTTAGGCCCTGGCTAAACCATAAGTAAAGTGAGGCTAACAGTATCTCACATTTGTGGTGAGGAATTGAGAAGATGGTGCATGAACAGACTTCACGGCCCCAGAGCACAGGAAGGGTTCTGTGTATGTCTGCTTTCGTCATAACTGAACATCCCAAAATGATACCTCTTTCTTGGGGTGTGACTTTTGCTTCTGAATGGAAACCACAGCATTGGTTTTGGGTATTTCCCCCTCACTAGCTTAATCAATTTTATAAACCATCTTGAGTACTGAAATAACATTACCTGGGCTTAGAAATGTGTTTGGAGGGTAGAATTGGAACCTATTAAACTTACTGTAAAAAATGATCCCTCCATTCTAACAAGGCTTTGTAAGTGCATGATGAGAAGTTGTGATGTTTTCTTAGCGATCCTGGAAATCCTGCAACTTGGGCAGGGGAGGGATAGCCCCTGATCTGGTTTGCCAGTGCTGTTGCAATGAAATACCACACATGGGGTGGCTGAAATAGTGAAAATGTATTGTCTCCAGCTTTGGAGGCTAGAAATCAGGGATGAAGGTGTTGGCAAGGCTGACTGCTCTTGAGAGCTGTGAAGGAGAATCCGCTCCATGCCTCTCTCCTAGCTTCTGCTGGTTCCCTGGCAACTTTCGGTGTCTCTTGGCTTCCGCTGCCTGGCCTTCAGGTCTCCATGATGTTCTCTCTGTGTGCATGTCTCTGTGTCCAGATACCTCCTTTTTGTAAGGACAGCAGTCAGGCTGATTTAGAGACCCACCCTATTCCACTACGACCTCATCTTCAAGTATTATTCAGCGACTATTTCTAAATAAGGTCAGATTCTGACAAAATGAGGTTTTAGGACTTCAACCTATGAGTTTTGGGGATAGAATTCGACATGTAACAACATCCTATCCTGGAAATACTATGGAATACCTGGAAATACCTGGAAATACTTACAGAATTTACAGTAGTCAGTACTCAACAAAAATCCGACTACATGATTACAAAGCCATGGGCAGTATATTTGTTTCATCTCTTATTAAAAGATGTTCATAAGCTGGTGTTCATAAAGTGAATCATGGCAAACACCAGAGGGTTACACACTTAACGGCATCCTGTAGCAGACGCTTGCCTAACATTGAGATTTTGTGAGTGGGTGTTGGAGTGTGTGTGTGTGTGCGCGCGCGACCGAGAGACAGACAGACTTTGACTTTCTGCTCCCAAAGGGTTTCCATTTAGAAACAAAGACCTTGCATAAGAAAAATTTTTAAAAATAGCAAAAAAAAATGCTTATCTGTCTCTATTAGGATGTTTATGATGTACATATTGTGTAGTTTACATCATTTTAAGTGCAGTAAGTTCTAAGAAATAGTACTATAAAATCTCAAGCAAATCAGACTGGTTTCCATAATGGGGGAACACATCCTCGTACCATTCTAGGGTCATGAGTGCTGTATCTGGTGGGAAGACGGACAGCTCTACTTAGAGAGGGGGCTATCGCTTCGCTCTTCACCCATCATCCCATTACGTTTCATGAATTATTGCCCGTCAGTTCTCTCACCACTAGACTATGAGTTCCCCAGGGAAACAAAATTGCCTTATTTTTACCTAGACCATCTTTCAAGCCATAATACCAAACACGGTGACTGATACAAAATAGAAATGAAATGTTTGAATATTTGAAAAAGCTTAAATGTGTTTTTTTTTAGTTTTTTTATTTTGAACTCAGAAATTGTGAAATTGATTTGAAATATAAAAGAAATGTCACCATTTTAGGCAAAAATTAAGGAGAAACAGAGGAAGAGAAGCATCTGGTACAGCAGTTCTAAATGAAGGTTGTCAGTGTTAGTGAATGAAAGTATAGGTCACCCAATTGAATGAGAATTTCACATATACAATGAATAAATTTTTAGGATACATATATCCCAAATATTGCATAGACATACTGAAGATTGTTTATTTCTAATTTAAATTTAACTGGATATCCTTCACAACCCTATTCTAACCTCTTTTTGAATATGTAATTTTTTTTACTGTTTTGTCTCTGAAATGCGAATCAGAGCTCAGCTCATTTATAAAAACGCCTATACGTATAGAATTGTGCACACTATTTCAGGTAGTTGATGTTAGTAATTCTTAACATTTAATGTGGGGCACCTGGGTGGCTCAGTCGCTTAAGCGTCTGCCTTCAGCTTAGGTCATGATGGGGGGGGCATCCTGGGATCAAGCCCCCTGTCAAGCTCCCTGGTCAGCGGGGAGCCTGCTTCTCCCTCTCCTGCTTCTCCTGCTTGTGCTCTGGCTTTCTCACTGTCAAAGAAATTAAATCTTTAAAAACAAACAAACAAACAAACAAAAACATTTAATGTGTTAAAAAAGGAATCAAGAATATTAGGCTAAAAGTAATTAGGCTAAAAGTTTACAAGGCTAAAAGTAATGAAAATAAAGTTATGCATACATATATGTATTCTAAGCCCAGTCCTACATTTCAAAGCTAGGGATAACATTAGAAGTGAATAGAATCTAATCCACTAATTTTATAAAGATGAAGAAATTAGACAGAAATATCAACTAGGATATGGAGTTTAATTATGACAGGGTAGAGAAGGAAACTAAATTGGTTATAGGCCACACTAATAAGACTAATTACCAAGTGATTATATATATATGTATAATGAATATTAGTATATTAATAATCATGTGTCTATTAAAATACAAAGGAACATTCACTTTTAGGATCTTTGATACCACAAGAATGGACTGGTCCTCTTAAGGTTTAATTCTAACATACAATCTGTGCTTCTTGGTGGTCCCAGATTTAGTGATCATAAAAATTATTCAACATCTCTGTAAAAAACGACAAAAAAGATTCTGAGGTCCCCCACAAATTCTCATTTTGACAGAAGTTATGCATTTGATTTTTAAACATTACCATTACCACCAACTCTGATGATTCTCATTTGTGAATAGTGCTGTGGGGGGTGCAGCACGGACCCTTTTAAAAAAAAAATTATATGACAGAGAGAGAGAGACTACAAGCATGGAGTAATGGCAGAGGCAGAGGGAGAAGCAGGCTCCCTGCTGAGCAAGGAGCCCCATGTGGGGCTTCATCCCAGGACTCTGGGATCATGACCTGAGCTGACGGCAGAGGCTTAATGGACTGAGCCACCCAGGTGCCCCAGCACCGACCCTTGTCACAGCCAGGCACAACTCACACCACTCACTGTTCAAGGCAATTTGTGAATACTTAGTGCTGGTAAATCCTGAGGTTTGTACGTATACAGTCTGTTAGAGTATCTTCCAGTTATATCAGCTCTGACCCTTAAAGAAGGATCTGCCAAGAAAAAATAAGTAACTGATAAAGTAGTGAAAATATTTCTAGGGGCGCCTGGGTGGCTCAGTTGGTTAAGCATCTGCCTTTGGCTAAGGTCATGATCCCCATTCGTAGGATTGAGCCCCACATCAGGGGCTCCCTGCTCAGTGGGGAGCCTGCTTCTCCCTCTCCCTCTGCTGCTCCCCCTGCTTGTGCTCTCTCTGTGTCAAATAAATAAATAAAATCTTTTAATAAATAAATAAATAAAATTGTTCTAAAATCATTCTTGCCTCTTATTCTAAACAAATGTTAGGCCAACATATAAGCAAAATCAGTTTTCATATATGTGAATTCATGTTGAGGTAACCTACATTCTCATTTTAGTGTGTCGTAACTCTGTCAGTACAGTTTGGGGATTCTGCTGAAAGTACACTGGAATATTGATTTAATATCATCAGTTAACAAGTATTTAAAATTTACACATTACAGATATAATGAATTTTGATTATAGAAGCTACAAAAGCTGTTATTGACTGGGCTGGTAATGACTTCTCTTTAAAAAGAATAGTACTTGAACCAGCATTTAAAAATAAATAAAAGCAAAATGCTACTGGGTTTGTAAAACTGATGGAATGAGATCACATGTGTACCCACAAACATGATTCTAGCTACATATTGTCCATTAGGTGATAAGTTCTTATCAGTGGTCTCATGCTAGTGGGGGAAGGAAAAAATGTTATTAAATTGGATTGTCTTCAGCATCTTATTTTGAAAACATTTTATGTGAACAATATTTTCAGTAAATTGTATATTTCACCATTTACAATTGTATATAATATTCTGTATTCACCAACACTTTATACTGTTTCTCGTTTTAATGATAGCAAAAAAATTTTCAAAATTTCCATTGAATTGTGATATTAAGAAAAGATTATAGAGGCCATGTCCCTGAGATTCATCATGATGAAATTATTCCTAGCCATTTCTTGTACTTCTTTATTTTGGGCAAACATTTTTTTTTTAGTGCTGTGGGGGGAAATAAAATGCCAGTTATTTTTAAGGATAAAGATGCCTTCAATATGACAGCAAAATAAAGCTTATAGGTTTGCATTTGTTTTCATTTATAACTTGGATATAAAATTCTAAGGACATATAAATATATTCAATAGATTGCTGAGAATCACTGTAGACTTTAAGCAGCTTAGTATAATGGTGGTATTTCAGCATTTGTCTTTTTTGGGGGGAGGGTTTGCTGAGTGCCTTCTTAACAGTTGTTGCAGAGGTCATTTTTTCATACTGGAAATCCCATAAAATCTCAGGAGATAAAATTAGCTTAGTAGTATTGACTACTCTCCAAGGGATGGCAAACCATCAGTGGCTTGTTACTAAACAGAAAGTGGGATTAAGTCAAGTGATTAACTTTGAGTCAAAATGTACAGTGAAATTAGGTTTAAAGTTTTTGTACTTTAAAAAAATATTAAAGTAAAAATCTGATTGACACACCATAGGCATCTAATCTGTAGTAGTGGCATTCAAAGCATGGCCTTAAAACTGGGAGTATCACCAGAGAGCTCATTAAAAATGTAAATTCTCAGGCTCCATTCCTGGCTCACTCCATCAGGAAGGATCTCTGGGCGTGGGGTCCAGGGGTCTCTGGCTTAACAGAGTCACCAGGTCATTCTTAAGTACACTGTGGCACTGTTAGAAAAATAAAAATCAAATCTCTCTCCAGAGATGAAAGGATATGTTCCAATGAACGTCTGGTATAAGATTTCAGAAGAGTCAAAGTTTTTATTTAGGTTTTTTAAAAGTTTTTACGAAAAGGCTATTTAATATCTTACTATTTTCATATCTTTTCATTCTTGTGACAATGCACAACCATAGAAACAATCTCAGTAAATTTCCTTCTCTATGCATTTTTCAGTGTCATTTTGATTTTTAACCTTGTGAGAAGTTTTTATGGTAGCTAATTGACCACCCTGCTCTTTAGAGTAAAAGAAATATTAGAAGATTAACTACAGTAAATGATTAAAAAATAATGATTTGGATATATAGGCTGTTTTTAAAAATGTTTAATTTTAAGGGGATTCTGGGTATAGAAAGGGACTCTAGGTTACATGTATTTTAAGTGTAAATCTTTTAAAGGACAACAGATGTAATCATAAACTACTTGTCATTTAATAAACCCATTTTTTTTACTTTAGTCTCAAAAGTGTTAAATAACAAACTTTGAATTGTTAATAATTCTCAAACTTGGAATATAAATAAATTTTAGGTAGGAATGAATCCTACAACTTAGCTTTTCAGATTTATGATGTACATAGAAAGCTAGCATTTGCCAACAGTTTCAAACTTATTGGTAAAAAGCCTGGAATTCTGAAGAATGTAATTTCTTCTTCCTCCTCCCCTCCCTCCCTCCCCCTCCTTCCCTCTCCCTTCTCCTCCTCCTCCACCTCCTTTTTTTTTTTTTTTAAAGAAAACTAAGTGTAGAATATATATTGGCATTTTTTTTAGAGACAAATAGAAAACTCAGACCTCCCAAACATGAAGTCAGTAATCTTTCTACTAGATGATTCTTCTTCAAGTTAAGCTGTGGTAGGTAATGGTGTCTTGAGACACAGAGCAGTTTACTAGAATGAGTCCTGAACTTCAGCAACCATTTCTTCCCAACACCTGCCCAACAGCTGGGAACAAGGACAGCTGTGTATAAAGAAAGGCATTGATGTAACTCTTAGAAAACTAATTTCAGCATCAAATTTCTGGGCGATTGGAGTCTAAGAAAACATTTATCAAGACCACAGAATAGTCAGTCTTAACAGTTCAGCTATGAATGGGTTGTTCGGATGTTTAAACCAAGACACTATTTCCATTTCAGGAAAAGCAAGATGTGCTTCTATTTCTGGTAGACGCTGAAGTGGGGAGGTCCAAAAAAGATATTAAAAACTTTTTTTAAGATTTATTTTAGAGAGGGAGAGTGTGTGTGCTGAGGGGGCTTGGGAGGGCAGAGGAAGAGAGAGACCTCAGGCTGACTTCCTGCCGAGCGAGGAACCCTAAGGCAGAGGTCAATCTCATGACCCTGAGATGATGACCTGATCCGAAATCAAGGGACACTTAACCAACTGAGTCATCCAGGCGCCCCACCCTTGAAAAGGTTTTAAGCGAAGAAGCAGATATAAATATTTGAGGTTTTGCAGGCCATATGGTCCCATTTGCAACTACTCACCTTTGTCATTATGGCACAAAAGCAGCCATGGACAATATGTAACAACATGAATATGGCTTTGTTGTAGTAAAACAATTTATGGACACTGAAATTTGAATTTCATGTAACTTTTATGTGTCACATAATATTCTTTATTTAAAATCTTGGATTTTAGGGGCACCTGGGTGGCTCAGTCAGTTAAGCGTCTGTCTGCCTTCGGCTTGGGTCTTGATCCTGTGGTCCTGGGATGGAACCCCACATCAGTCTCCCTGCTCAGCAGGGAGTCTGCTTCTCCCTCTGCCCCTCCTCTGCTTGCGCTCTCTCTCTGTCTCTTTCTCTAGCTTACTCTCTCTCAAATAGAATCTCAAAAAATAAAATAAAATAAAATCGTCCATTTTAAAAAATCTGAGTATAGCTGACATACAATGTTACATTCGTTTCGGGTGTACAACTTAGTGATTTGACAAGTTTATACATTATGCTACTTTCACCACAAGCCTAGCTACCATCTGTCCTATTACATTGCTATTGCAATATCGTTGACTGTACTCTTGATTTAAAAAATGTTTTTAAATGTAAAAAATCATTCTGCACTCACAGACTAAATCAAAACAGGTGGTTTCTCATCTAAAATCTCATGAACTAGCCCATCAGATTATGAGAAACAGTAAAAAAATTTTGGTGGCTGAACTTCGGAGAGTCTCTAAAACTAGAGCCGGCCAAGTCTAGCTGCTTATCAGCACCATTTAGTGAGTTATCTTTGAAAATTCTACATTAAAGAACAGGTTACAAATTCAGATAGCTTAAAATCCAAAACTTAAAAAGGTAAAAATTCTTTTTCCTATTCCTTCCTTCCAGAGGTAAGAAGTATTAATTAACATTTCTTCATTTCCTTCTAGAGGTTGTCAGGTCACATAACTGAATATGTATTTGGATATGTATATAAGAGAATGGATATGTGTGTTTACATATGTATGTAAATATGTAAGTTATGAATAGGAATTGTATATGTTTAATCCATATGCATGTGTATGTATATATATTCCTTTCTTAAAAATATAAACACTAGCATACTATAGACAGGTATTTGGATTTCGCTTTTTTTTTTTTTTAAAGATTTTATTTATTTGACAGAGAGAGATACAGCAAGAGAGGTAACAGCAGCAGGCAGAGTGGGAGAGGGAGAAACAGGCTTCCTGCCGAGCAGGGAGCCTGATACAGGGCTCGATCCCAGAACCCTGGGATCATGACCTGAGCCGAAGGCAGACACTTAATGATTGAGCCACCCAGGCGCCCCTGCATTTTGCTTTTTTAACAATGATACATCTTGGTTGTAATTATTTTGTGTTTCCACACAATATTGCATTATATGTGTGTGCTTTATTTTATTTAATTAGTCCTTTGAAGAAAGAGAGATTTAAATTAGTTCCAATCTTTTGTGCTTAGATTGTTTCCAAACATTTACAAACATGGCTTCAGAGAACATGATGTTATTTATATATGATTTTGAACATGGGTGAGTATATTTGGAGAAAAATTTCCAGAAATGGAATTTCTGAGTCAAGGTGCATGTGCATTTATAATTATAAATATATATGCTTTGATATATATGCTTTCCATAGAAGCAATTTATATTCTGTCTCTCTGGTAATGTGAGAGCTAACTATTTTCTCTACCCTCCCTAAAACTGCTCATCAAACTGTTAACTCTTTCGTCCAATAGGTGAAAAGAATGAAGTTAATGTAGTTTTACTTTCTTACGAAAAATAGCAACTCTATGATCCAGCAATTCTACTTCTCAGAGAGTTATCTGCACTCCCACGTTCAGTGCAGCATTATTTACAATAGCCAAGATGTGGAAACAAACTGTTTCTGTTGATACACTTGTGACAGAATGGATGAACCTTGAGTATATTACACTAAGTGAAGGAAGTCAGAGAAAAACAAATATTATAGGGGCGCCTGGGTGGCTCAGTCGTTAAGCGGCTGCCTTCGGCTCAGGCATGATCCCAGCGTTCTGGGATTGAGCCCTGCATCGGGCTCCCTGCTCAGCGAGGAGCCTGCTTCTCCCTCTTCCTCTACTGTTCCCCCTGCTTTTGCTCTCTCGCTCTGTCAAATAAACAAATAAAATCTTAACAAAAAACAAAAACAAAAAACCCCAAATACTATATGATGTCACCTATATGTGAAATCTAAAAAAAAAACCACAAAAAATGAACTCATAGAAACAGTAGATTGGTTGTTTCCAGAGAGTAGGGGAAGTGGCTGAAGGGTGAAGGTGGGCAAAGGGTGCACACTTCAGTTTTAAAATGAGTATGTTCTGGGGATTTAACATACAGCATGGTTACAATAGTTAATAATACTGTATTATATACTTGAAAGTTACCAAAAGAGTACGTCTTAAAAGTTCTCATCACATACACACACACAAAAGATAACTATATTGAGTGATGGATGTGTTAATTAACCTTATTGTGGTAATCGATTCACAATATATACATATATCAAATCACATTGTACACCTTAAACTTGCTTAATGTTATGTGTCAATTATATCTCAATAAAGCTATAAAAATAGTCTTACTCATGGTTAAGCTACTTATTTTTCTTTTTACTTTTTTTAATAAATTTTTTTAAATTTAATTTTATTATATTATGTTAATCACCATACAGTACATCCCCAGATTCCGATGTAAATTGATGCTTCATTAGTTGCGTATAACACCCAGTGCACCATGCAATACGTGCCCTCCTTACTACCCATCACCAGTCTATCCCATTCCCCCACCCCCTCCCCTCTGAAGTCTTCAGTTTGTTTCTCATAGTCCATAGTCTCTCATGTTTCATTCCCCCTTCTGATTACCCCCCTTTTCTTTATCCCTTTCTTCCCCTACCGATCATCCTAGTTCTTATGTTCCATAGATGAGAGAAATCATATGATAATTGTCTTTCTCTGCTTGACTTATTTCACTTAGCATTATCTCCTCCAGTGCCGTCCATGTTGCAGCAAATGTTGAGAATTCGTTCTTTCTGATAGCTGAGTAATATTCCATTGTATATATGGACCACAGCTTCTTAATCCAGTCATCTGTTGAAGGGCATCTCGGCTCCTTCCATGATTTGGCTATTGTGGACAATGCAGCTATGAACATTGGGGTGCATATGGCCCTTCTCTTTACTACGTCTGTATCTTTGGGGTAAACACCCAGTAGTGCAATGGCTGGGTCATAGGGTAGTTCAATTTTTAACTTTTTAAGGGACCTCCACACTGTTTTCCAGAGTGGCTGTACCAACTTGCATTCCCACCAACAATGTAGGAGGGATCCCCTTTCTCCACATCCTCTCCAACAATTGTTGTTTCTTGCCTTGTCTATCTTTGCCATTCTAACTGGCGTAAGGTGGTATCTCAGTGTGGTTTTGATTTGAATTTCCCTGATGGCTAATGATTTTGAACATTTTTTCATGTGTCTGTTAGCCATTTGTATGTCTTCATTGGAAAAGTGTCTGTTCATATCTTCTGCCCATTTTATGATTTGTTTATTTGTTTCTCGTGTATTGAGTTTGAGAAGTTCTTTGTAGATCTTGGATACCAGTCCTTTATCTGTGGTGTCCTTTGCAAATATATTCTCCCATTCCGTGGGCTGTCTCTTAGTTTTTTTGACTGTTTCCTTGGCTGTGCAGAAGCTCTTTATCCTGATAAAGTCCCATAAGTTCATTTTATCTTTTATTTCTCTTGCCTTTGGAGATGTGTCGTGAAAAAGGTTGCTCTGGCCGATGTCATAGAAGTTGTTGCCTATGTTCTCCTCTAGAATTTTGATGGATTCCTGTCTCACATTGAGGTCTTTCATCCATTTGGAGTTTATTTTTGTGTATGGTGTGAGAGAGTGGTCAAGTTTCATTCTTTTGCATGTAGCTGTCCAATTTTCCCAGCACCATTTATTGAAGAGACTGTCTTTTTTCCACCGGATGTTTTTTCCTGCTTTATCAAAGATTAGTTGCCCAAAGAGCCGAGGGTCCATTTCTGGGTTCTCTATTCTGTTCCATTGGTCGATGTGTCTGTTTTTGTGCCAGTACCATGCTGTCTTTGTGATCACAGCTTTGTAGTACAGCTCGAAATCCGGCATTGTGATGCCCCCAGCTTTGTTTTTCCTTTTCAACAGTTCCTTGGAGATTCGGGGCCTTTTCTGGTTCCATACAAATTTAAGGACTATTTGTTCCAGTTCTTTGAAAAATGTCCTCGGTATTTTGATCGGGATAGCATTGAAAGTGTAGATTGCTCTGGGTAGTATGGACATTTTAACTATGTTAATTCTTCCAATCCATGAGCATGGAATATTTTTCCATCTTTTTATGTCTTCCTCAATATCTTTCAAAAGTGATCTATAGTTTCTAGCATATAGGTCCTTTACGTCTCTGGTTAAGTTAATTCCAAGGTAACGCATGGTTTTTGGTGTTATTGTAAATGGGATGGATTCCCTAATTTCTCTTTCTTCAGTCTCGTTATTCGTGTATAGAAATGCAACTGATTTCTGGGCATTGATTTTGTATCCTGCCACCTTACTGAATTGTTCTATAACTTCTAATAGTTTGGGAGTGGATTCCTTTGGGTTTTCCATATAGAGTATCATGTCATCTGCAAAGAGAGACAGTTTGACTTCTTCTTTGCCGATTTGGATACCTTTGATCCCTTTTTGTCTTCTGATTGCTGTTGCAAGGACTTCTAGTACTATGTTGAATAATAGTGGCGAGAGTGGGCATCCTTGTCGTGTTCCTGATCTTAAGGGAAAGGCTTCCAGCTTTTCCCCATTGAGAATAATGCTTGCAGTAGGCTTTTCATAGATGGCTTTTATGAGATTGAGAAATGTACCCTCTATTCCTACACTCTGAAGGGTTTTAATCAGGAAAGGATGCTGTATTTTGTCAAATGCTTTTTCTGCATCAATTGAGAGGATCATATGGTTCTTGAGTCTTTTCTTGTTGATATGATGTATCACATTGATTGATTTGCGAGTGTTGAACCATGCTTGCATCCCAGGTATGAATCCCACTTGGTCATGATGGATAATCCTTTTAATGTACTGTTGGATTCTATTAGCAAGGATCTTGTTGAGGATTTTGGCATCCATATTCATTAGAGAAATCGGTCTGTAATTCTCCTTTTTGAGGGGGTCTTTGCCTGGTTTGGGGATCAAGGTAATATTAGCCTCATAGAATGAGTTTGGTAGCTTTCCTTCTGTTTCTATTTTTTGAAATAGCTTTAGGAGAATAGGTATTATTTCTTCTTTGAATGTTTGGTAGAATTCCCCAGGAAAACCGTCTGGGCCTGGAGTTTTATTATTTGGAAGGTTGTTTATCACTGACTCAATTTCTTCATAGTTAATTGGCCTATTTAAGAAATCTATTTCTTCCTGTTTCAGTCTTGGTAGTTTATAGGTTTCCAGGAAGGCCTCCATCTCTTCCAGATTGTTTAGTTTTTTGGCATATAGCTGTTGATAAAAGTTTCTAATAATCCTTGCAATTTCAATGGTGCTGGTCGTGACCTCTCCCTTTTCAGTCATAATTTTAATAATCTCAGTCCTTTCTCTTTGTTTTTGGACAAGTTTTGCCAGTGGTCTATCAATTTTATGGATTCTCTCAAAGAACCAGCTTCTAGTCCTGTTGATCTGCTCTACTGTGGTTCTGGTCTCTAATTCATTGATTTCTGCTCTAATCTTGGTCAACTCCTTCCTTGTCAGTGGGTTAGGCCTGTCCCTCTGTTGCTGTTCCAGTTTCTTGAGGTGAGAATATAGAAACTGCATTTTAGATTTTTCTATTCTTTTGAGTGAGGCTTGGATGGCTATGTATTTCCCCCTTAGGACTGCCTTTGCAGTATCCCATAGGTTTTGGACCGTTGTGTATTCATTCTCGTTGGTCTCCATAAATTGTTTAATTTGTTTTTTGATTTCCTGGTTTATCGAGTCATTCTTGAGCAGGATGGTTCTTAGCCTCCAAGTGTTTGAGTTTCTTCCAGGTTTTTCCTTGTGGTTGAGTTCCAATTTCAGAGCGTTGTGGTCTGAGAATATGCAGGGGATAATTTCAATCTTTTGGTATTGGCTGAGACCTGTTTTGTGTCCCAGAGCATGATCTATTCTTGAGAATGTTCCATGGGCATTTGAATAGAATGAGTATTCTTTGGTTCTGGGGTGTAGTGTTCTATATATATCTATGAGGTCCAACTCGTCGAGTATGGCATTCAAAGCCTTTGATTCTTTGCTTAGTTTTTGCCAGGGTGTTCTGTCTATTTCTGATAGTGGGGTGTTGAGGTCCCCTACTATTACTGTGTTCTTATCTATATGTCTCTTTATTTTGGTTAAGAGTTGGCTTGTGTATCTTGCTGCTCCCCTGTTGGGGGCATATATATTAATAATTGTCATATCCACTTGTTGAATACTTCCTTTAAGAATAATATAGTGCCCTTCTGTATCTCTCTCTATGGCCTCTAGTTTAAAATCCAGTCTATCTGATATGAGAATTGCTACTCCAGCTTTCTTTTGAGGTCCATTTGCGTGGAAGATGGTACTCCATCCCCTTACTCTAAGTCTGAATGCATCTTTGGGTTCAAAATGAGTCTCTTGTAGACAGCAAATGGATGGGTCATGTCTTTTTATCCAATCTGCAACCCTGTGGCGTTTTATGGGAGAGTTTAAGCCATTTAGATTGATAGAGATTATTGACAGATATGATTTTAATGATGCCATTTCTCTTTAAAGTCTTTGTATCGGTTGTGACTTGCTGCTCTGTATCACTCTTGGGGCCTTTTTACCTTTATAGAGCCCCCCTTAATATCTCCTGTAGGGCTGGTTTCGTGGTTACGAAATTGGTTAATGATTGGCGATTTTGGAACGTCTTTATTTCTCCATCAATTCTGAATGACAGCTTTGCTGGATAAAGGATCCTTGGCTGCATGTTTTTCTCTGAAAGAGCTTTAAAAATGCCCCCCCAAGCCTTTCTCTCATTCCAGGTCTCTGTAGACAGGTCTGACGTAATCCTGATACCTTTGCCTTGGTACGTGAGAAATTTCTTTGCCCTGGCCGCTTTCAATACTGTATCCTTGGATCTAATATTTGCGAATTGCACTATGACATGCCGTGGCGTAGGTTTGTCCTGGTTGAGCTTGGATGGGGTCCTCTCTGCCTCTTGGACACGAATGCTTGTTTCCCTTGCTAGATTAGGGAAGTTTTCAGCTACAATTTGTTCAAATATCTCTTCTAGACCTCTGTTTTTCTCCACCCCTTCAGGGATGCCGATGATTCTGACATTGGATCGTTTCATAGAGTCAGTAATCTCCCGTAATCTACATTCGTGGGCGTGGATTTTTTTAAGACCAGCTTCTATTTTCGTTTTTTCTTCTACTAACCCATCCTCCAATTCGCTAACGCGTTCCTCTGCCTCGGTGACCCTGGCCGTCAGAGCCTCTAGTTTTGACTGTATTTGGCCCACTGAGTTTTTAATTTCTGTCAGATTCGCTCTCATTTCTGCCCTTAGGGATTCTATATTCTCAGCAACGCTTTCTCTGATGCTTTTTTCAAGTTTACTCATCATCTTGACCATTGTTGCTCTGAATTCCATTTCTGATAATTGGGATACATCCATATGTATTAATTCTGTGGCCGAGGCCAATTCTGTGGCAGAGGCCACAGACTCATTATCTTTTCTTTGCTGGGGGGGACTTCTCCTTCTCGTCATTCTGATGAAGAGAGATTGCAGGGTTGTCCAGAGCCCAAGTGTTGACTGGGACCCAGGCCGTGCGCCCTTGTTTTATAGAGATCTTAGGGATGTGGGCTTCTTCCTTAAAGAGTTTATTTATTTATTTGAGAGAGAGAGAGACAGTCAGCAAGAAAGGGAACCCAAGCAGAGGAGTGGGAGAGGAAGAAGCAGGTTCCCGGTGGAGAAGCCCGATGAAGGACTCCTTACGGAGCGTTGTGATCACACCCTAATCCGAAGACAGGTGCTTGGTGACTGCGCCACTCAGGCGCTCCGGGTTGTGGGCTTCTTGATTTTTCAGCCTGCCTTCTGGGGGAGGGGCCTGCCTGCCGGTACTCAGAAAACCCTGTTTGGGTAGAGTCTCTGTGTCCCTTGCGAGGGGGGATGGGGATGGGCACCCTGTGAGCCGGTATTTCCGGGCTTTTGTTCTCTGGCGGCTTTCCCTGGCGGTTTGCTATGCCTCTTCTGAGAGAGCAGCAGCGGCTGAAATTCAGCCTCTGTCTCAGAACAGAGGGATCGCGGATCGTTCTCCACTGATGTTCTGGCCACTTTAACTCTGTTTCTGTTGGTGCTGCTCAACCCTGCAGCATCCCGGGCTGTGCGCCCCACACCCGGCGTCCCAGCCCTCACTTCCAGGGCCGGCACGTCTCTGTCCTTTGTGTTTCCAACCCCGCCAGCCGCCAGCCGCCCCGCGCGGGCTCCCGGAGCTCCCCGTCTCAGTCTGGTGTCTCACGGGTGCTGACCGCAAGTCCGCCTGCTCCCCCGTGCAGGTGGCCCTCCAGCCGCCAGCCGCCCCGAGGACGCTCCCGGAGCTCCTGGTCTCAGCCTCGATCCAGTGAGCACACCGGAGCTCCGGAGCTCCGCGAGATGCTTGGTGGCGCATGCTCCCAGCTCACGGACTCAGTCTGCTGTTTCCAGAGTGCGGGTCCGCGGTCCGCCCGCTCCCCGGTGCAGGTGGCCCGCCAGCCACCTTGCGCGCGCGCTCCTGGAGCTCGCGTTCTAAGTCTGCTGTCTCGTGGGTGCCGTCCGCCAGTCCACCTGCTCCCCCGTGCAGGTGGCCCGCCAACCGCCAGCCGTCCCGCGTTTGCTCCCGGAGCTCCCTTCTCAGCCTGCTGTCTCAAGCGTGCGGGTCCGCGGTCTGTCCGCTCCCCCTTGCAGGTGGCTACCGCTTCCCGGCGCCCTGACACGGCGGCTCCCTCCCCCTTCTGTTTAGCTTCCGATATCTGTGCGCGGTTTCACGGCTCCCCGCTTCGTACCTCGATACTCAGCGCTGGAGATGTTCATTTGTAGAGATCCAGATGTATCTTCCTGCGTCTCAGGCTGATTCCGTGGATATTCCTGCTGGTCTGGTACCTATCCAGCTCAACTCAGGGGACGGCTGGAAAAGGGGTCCCCTACTCCTCCGCCATCTTAACCTCCCTCTTTCTTTTTACTTTTGCATCTTTTTTTTTTTAGAGAGAGAGAGAGCACAAGAGGGGGGCAATGAGGAGGGAAGGAAAGAGAGGAGAGAGAGAGAGAGAGATCTCAAGCAGACTCCAGTGCTGAGCATGGAGTACAACACGGGGCTCTATCTCAGGACCCTGAGATCATGATCTGAGCCAAAACCAAGAGTCGACGCTCAACCACCTGAGCCACCCAGGCGCTCATCCTTTTGTATCTTTTGGTCACTTTTTTTTTTCTATTGACTTGTTGACCTTTTTCTTATTAATTTATATGAATACTTTGTATATTGGAGAAATTAATGATCATGATATGTGCTATAGTTTTGTTTGTGTTTTTGTCTTTTTCTTTATAGTTCTGATTATATAGAAAGTCATATAATCAAAAATATTAGTCACTTCTTTAGGCTTTTTTTTTTTTTCTTCCTTTGACCACACTCAAGCCCAGAGTAGGAGTAGGGTGAGGCAAGTGCTTTATTTTTGCATCAGAGGTGCTCCCTATGTCTAACCCTAATATCAGCCCCTTTCTACTCCAAGAATTTAAAAAAACTTTTTGTGGCAGTATCCTCTAAAATCTTACTGGTTTAATTTTTATAATTTATCTTTATAACTTATTTTGATGTAAAATGTGAGGTGTAGATCTAAACAAATTTATTTTTCCCAGAAGGCTACCAACTTCTAATTACTTTATATACTATATCTCCACTACTCCTAATTTTGAATGCCACTTTATTGTGTAAAAAAATTTCTGTAGTACCCGTTTTGTTTCCATATGTACCATTTTGTTCAAGTCATTTATCAGTACTATATTGTTTTGATAGAGTTATGTAAAATGTTTCATATTGATAAAGGGATAGTCCCCACTGATTTCTTTTCAGTGTTCCTAACTATGACTGTTTTTCCATTTCAATTTTGAAATTATTATTTTTCTTAATTCCTATATCAATTTATGGTGATTGTCTTAAAATTTTTTAAATGTACAGAGAATTGACATTTTTATGATGCTGAGTCTTCCCATTCAAGAACATGGTATATTTTCTCACAGGCTTAAATTTTTTCTTCAGTAGTACATTTAGGTTCATATAGATTTTGTGATTTCCTGTACAGTTAAGCCCGGGATATTTTATCTTTTTTATTGCTATTTTAAATGGAGTATTGTATAAGTTTCTTCAATTTTTTTTCTCTATATCAATGCTATTGATTTCTTTTTTAAAAAAATGCTTTTGATTTCTATGTATTAATTTGGTCTTAACTGATTTAACTGAATCTTTATTCTGAATACTTGGAGTTGAATCTGAAGTTTTACAGATATACATTTATCATCTGCAAGTGAAGATGCTTTCACCTTCTCCTTTCCAAGTTTTGCACTTCTAAATTTTCTTTTCTTATTGTATTTGTCAGTATCTCCATAACAACGTTAATGGTTGTGGTGATTGTAGACATCCTTGTCTTATCCAGACTTCAGTGAGTTACTTTACTTTTTTTTATTTTTTAAAGATTTTATTTCTTTGAGAGAGAGAGAGCACAAGTGGGGAGAGGGACAGAGGGAGAAGCAGGCTCCCCACTGAGCAGGGTGGGGCTCAATCCCAGGACCCTGAGATCATGACCTGAGCCAAAGGCAGATGCTTAACCAACTAGCCACTCAGGCACCCCTCAGTGGAATATTTTAAATTTTTTTCAGTAAGTATGATGTTGGCTTTAATGCTGGGGTGGATATTTCCTTGTTAGGATAAATGAAAATAAATTAATATAAAAGTGTTTCCTTTTAAATTTAAAACTAGAGTTTGCGGGGCGCCTGGGTGGCACAGCGGTTAAGCGTCTGCCTTACTATTGTGTTTATATAGAGAGATGCCTGATAAATGATAGTTAGGAAAATATTTCTCTCTTTGAATTTATTTTGCAAAAGTGTATTGCTGTTTTAGATATACGGTTTCTGTGATTGTTAAATGGAAGAATTAGCTTGGCTGAACATTGATGGATAATTGATGCATCTGGTAAGGAATGAATGAACTTGGAAAGAAAGTCAGTATTTCAGAATTTGAAATTATGCTCTTGTTGGTGTCTCTTTGGTCCACTGATGTTACCATTCCAAGTAGTGGTCAAGTGTTTTGTGGTCATATTGCTAGTTTTTAATCGGTTATGTGGAGACAAATGATTCTGTTCCCATTTCTGTTACGTGGAGACGTAGGAGTCAATTTTGAGAATTTTCTTGGTAAAATATTTCTTTATAGATTAAGATACATGTATTTGTTTCTTAGGTCAAGTAAAACAGTAAGTAAAAAATAGAAATGTTTTCTAAACATGTAGCTGATGACAAATTTAGATTAGAAAATCACTGCAGCTGTTTACTGGAGTCAGTATAGCAAATATTTGTTTAGCTGAAATTCTTAGCAAGTTGGATAAAGTGTAATTTTCTGCAGATCCTTCTGTCAAGTTGTTCCACAGTATTTTCTGTTCTTAATAAATACAGGTCAGGAGATTGGAGCAGATTTTCATGGATCTTAGTTGTTTTTAGAATATCATTACGACCTATCAAACAATTATTTTCCAGGACTCTGGTTACCAAAGTTATAGGCAACCAAATAAATTCTTCACTATTTCTATAAAAGAGTGTACAAATTGTTGCTGTTTTTCAGTTTTTTAGGTGCACATTTTAACAACATCTGATCTTTCTGACTCCCCCTACCTCATTTGAAGGTGGTACATAACAAATTATTCCAGTTGAGTTTTCTTTTTAACCAGACTATGGGTAAGAGACAAGGTATTTTAAAACAATCCAAATGACATAATTTAGAAAGAAAATGAGATTCCAGTACCTCTTGAGAGTGCCTGGGGTGTTCTATTTTTTTGTTGTTCTCAATGGCAAAGTTGGAAGGAACTGTGATGAGTGACAGACAGAGGACCACAGCTGACTGTAATGTCATGGCTTCTCGAGAATTCCTCACAAGAAGCTAGATGGTAGAAAATAATTTTCAGAGCCTAGTAGGTGACTTAGGCTGTTAGTAAAAGACACTGATTATAAGTCAGACCAAACCTATGCCCACAGATTAATCTGAGTATGTGAGCTCACACGGTACAACCACCTAGAACTTTCATTCACATTTTATTTCAAAAGTATTTAAAAAACAGGGGCGCCTGGGTGGGCGCAGTCGTTAAGCGTCTGCCTTCAGCTCAGGGCGTGATCCCAGCATTCTGGGATTGAGCCCCACATCAGGCTCCTCCGCTAGGAACCTGCTTTTTCCTCTCCCACTTCCCCTGCTTGTGTTCCCTCTCTCGCTGGCTGTCTCTGTCAAATAAATAAATAAATAATCTTAAAAAAAAAAGTATTTAAAAAACACAAACAACTCAAAGTTGACTTGGTGAAAAGCCACATTCTGGGCTTCCTGGGAGTAGTACAATGAAGTTGAAAAAGAACTGGACCAGGTACCAAAAAGTTTACTTCTGGCTGCATGTCAGGGCAAGGCAGTGAAACTCAAGTAAGATTGTGATTATTAAAGGCCTTGCAAACCATTAAGTGCAATGCAAAGGTGACTTTTGGCATGCAAAAATACTCTTTGCCTTTTGATTCTTCTTGATCTAATAGATTAAAACCACATTTTAAATCTCTACCAAGATAATAAAATTAGGCATGAACAAACATGCTTAAAAGAATTCAGAGGGAAAACAAAATGGAGGATTCTTGTTGTTGAGTTGCTCTCTAGTCACTTACCTTTCTCATCCTTCCATCAGTTACTCAGCCTTTTGCTCTTCAACTTAAAACCGTGCCCTTCTTTAAAATCATGCCTCTCATTCTAGTATGTTCCCCCTGCCAGCAGTGTATCCCTTTAGAACCCCTCCAAGTTAAACATGGTTGCCACTCTGGATTGGCTCTATTTAAATTACTTCCCTCCTTAATCTGCAGCGGACACATTAAAAAAAATTTTTTTTAAAGTTTTATTTATTTAAGTAATCTCTACACCCAACGTTGGAATCAAACTCAAGAGCCTGAGATCAAGAGTCACACATTCCTCTGACTGAGCTAGTCGGGTGCCCCTGCAGTGGACCCATTTTAAAAAATTTCTTTGTCTCCCAGCATTGGAAAACCCTGTTCAACATTAACCGTGGTGATTGATAAGGATCTCAATTTAAGTTTCTATAGCCAATACCATAAAGCATTTCAGCAGGCCATCTTTACTTTATGGATTGGTCATCCTGTACCTTAAAGACTGAAACAAAGAAAGGGTAGATTTTAGTAAGAGGTAGGGACAACTGAATCTGGAGCACAAAGCCCAATGTGGGGAGAGGACAGGCTCTTTGTCAGTTTAAAGTTGCAGTGGAGAAAGGGAAGCAACCATCTAAGACAGGGTCTTCACCTGCATCCAGTGGGCTTCTAGAAGGTCTATGACAAGCCTATAGGAAGTCCCAAAAGCCCTGAAATTGCATGCAAAATTTTATGTGCCTCTG
The DNA here is from genome assembly GCF_002007445.2 of Ailuropoda melanoleuca. Lineage (NCBI taxonomy): Eukaryota > Metazoa > Chordata > Mammalia > Carnivora > Ursidae > Ailuropoda > Ailuropoda melanoleuca. The sequence goes on from NC_048218.1 coordinate 155,737,282, forward strand.
TTCATTCCCTTGGGGAAGAAAGCTCCTAATTGCCTTAAGATTTTTCCAGCAGTTTTGTATGCAAAGAAGAGTTAAAAAACAAAAAAGTTTAGTTTTCCTCTTACACTGCTGGTGGGAATCCAAGCTGGTGCAGGCACTCTGGAGAACAGTATGGAGGTTCCTCAAAAAGTTAAAAATAGAGCTACCCTATAACCCAGCAATTACACAACTAGGTCTGTACCCAAAGGATACAAGTGTAGTGATCTGAAGGGGTACCTGCACCCCAATGTTTATAGCAGCAATGTCCACAATAGCCAAAGTATGGAAAGAGCCCAGATGTCCATCACAGATGAATGGATAAAGAAGATGTGTGTGTGTGTGTGTGTGTGTGTGTGTGTATAAAATGAAGTATCACTCAGCTACCAAAAAAAGTGAAATCTTACATTTGCAACAGTGTGGATAGAACTAGAAGGTACTATACTAAGTGAAATAAGTCAATCTGAGAAAGGAAATTATCATATGATTTCGCTCATATGTGAAATTTAAGAAACAAAACAGAGAATCATAGGGGAAGGGAGAGAAAAATAAGATGAAATCAGAGAGGGAGACAAACCATAAGAGACTCTTAACGATAGGAAATAAACTGAAGTTTGCTGGAGGGCAGGTGGGAGGGAGGATGGGGTAACTAGGTGATGGGCATTAAAGGAGGGCACTTGATGGAATGAGCACTGGGTGTTATATGCAACTGATGAATCACTAAACTCTACCTCTGAAACTAATAATATATGTTAATTATTGAATTTAAATTAAAAAAGTTAGTTTGGAGGAAGCATTAGAAAAGGTTCTCTACGGTAGTGTCAGAGCTAAGTACGTGAAATCTATATCAAAAGAGAGAAAGTATAACTTCGCTATTTTCGTATTTTAAAACTGCCAAATTTAGAGATGAGTGGGAACCAATCTTTTTTTTTTTCAAATTTGAAGTTATGATATATTATTGTCAAAGACAGTTCAACGTAAAAGAAATCACAGTATTGATTTTCCATTTTACACTGATAAATTTTTAAAAATGTATCAAATATATTCTATGACCAAGCAAAGCAATTTATATGTTACTATTTTTGGATGAACAATACTTTTGTTGGTAAAGTAGAATGGTAACCGCTGACGGTCCTTAAATACAAATGCATGAGTTAAGCTACTTGGGGGAAACAGATGAATATGACAGGATTATGGCCCTGGATCAGCTTGGAAAGTACTCAGGAAGCACATTAACTAAAGTCTACAATTAGGTGTTCTAGACATTGGCTAGTTAGCATTTTCTGCCACTAGAATTTTACTTCTCGGAAGTATTTTGACATAACTCATTTACTTAGATATTATATTTAAAAAACTTCTATTTTAAAATAAAACAAACAAAAAACTCCCCCAGGAACAGTTGTTACTTGTAGCATAATTTTTAAAGGGTTATTTTTGGTCAATGTCAGTAATATAAATAGAGTATGAAGCTAGCGGAGGAAATCCAGTTCATTAAAAGAAGAACAATACAATTTCATTTAACATTCCCACCCCTTACTGAAGACCTCACTTCGGAATAGTAACAAACTGATCATTTAAATGTAACTGAGCTTGACCAGAGATTAAATAATCTGGAAATTTTGCTTGCTTACCTGAACTGGCAAGTGTTCTTGCTGGAAGTGTATTCTGGATATTTCTGGTTAAAAATGGGTGTGGATTTATAGACACACACACACCTGACTAACAGCCCCACCTGCATCGAAACAAGGGCACAGTCACCTGCAAATTTACAAAAATATGTTTGTCCGAAAAACCCGTATTCATTTCCAGTTCTCAGAATTCTCACACTAAGAAACTGTTTTCTCTTTCTCTAAATTAAGATTGAATGTCCTCATAAAATGAAGCCAAATGCAATCTTGCACTTTTTTCTCTCCTACGTTTTTTCCTTCCCAAGGTAATTTAATGTTTGGCTAGAGTTCAACAGTTAAAAAAAAAAAAAAAAAAAAAAAAAAAAGGGGGGGGGGGGGGGNAAAAAAAAGAAGGAGGGGGAGGGGGAGGAGGAGGAGGAGGAGAAGAAGGAGAAGAGAAGAAGGAAGTTCAGTGAGGCTTGCAGATTAGATAGAAAGCACATAGAAATTCCTCAGGGTTATTCTGTTTACAGGAGTACAATTAACAGCTAAAGAGAACGGGTCTTTTTCTAAGAAAGGTAAAGAAATAAAAATGTTGTTTTAAAATTTAATACTTTGATCATTTTATAAGTTGATTACTGTTGACAGTCTTCTGGTAGAACCCTTTACCTTACTATGCAAAAAAAGAGGAAAACAGGTAGCTGGGTTAAGTTTGTTGCTATTTACCTAATAGTTAGATTTTTAAAATTTTTACATTTTATGATCATGGTAAAACATTTTTAAAGTACAGCATTGGGTCAAAAAGTAAAATGCTCTTCCTCATTCACCAGTACTGCCTTTGCCCGTCCCACCCCCAAAACGGAGCCCTAACCAAGTTCTACTTTCTTGAGTTAATTACTGTTAAAGTGCATGGCAGGCTTACCAAATCTGACTCACCTTTTTTTTTTTTTGGACAGCCCAGGAACTAAGATTTTTACATTTTTAAATGGTTAGGGAAAAATTATATTTTGCGACACGTAAAACTTACGTGAATTTTAAATTTCCATGTCCACAAAGAGAGATTCCTGGATGGAGTGCGGCCATGTTCGTTTCCTTACACATTGTGTGTGGCTACTTCTGCATTCTTTTTTTTTTTTTTTTTAAGATTTTATTTATTTATTCGACAGAGATAGAGACAGCCAGCGAGAGAGGGAACACAAGCAGGGGGAGTGGGAGAGGAAGAAGCAGGCTCCTAGTGGAGGAACCGGATGTGCGGCTCGATCACGTCCTGAGCGGAAGGCAGATGCTTAACTGCTGTGCCACCCAGGCGCCGCTACTTCTGCATTCTAACAGCAAAGCTGGGTACTATGACAGAGTCTGTACAGCCCGCAAAACACGAAGTATTTACTATATGGTTTTTTACAGGAAAATTGTGGTGATCCCTAATCTAGGGTATTTTTCATGAGTTTATCTCCCTCCCTCCCTTCTTGTTTCTCTTTTTTTGTCTAATTGCTCAATATGTTAACAAAAGCACTGCTAAAGAGTGGGGCTGATGTTTGTTTTGCTTTTAATATTAGAGTGTGCTTCTAGTATTTTAGCTTTAGACATAGGGCTGGTTTGATTTACCATGTTAAGGTAAATATTTTTCTTATACTGCGTCTCTTAAAGGAAAGAATGTAGGTTTTGTCCTTATAAAGATGGATGTGAGTTTTCTCATTTTATATAGTAAATTTACTGTTTGCCTAATTGAACCTTCCTTGTGGTCCTAAGAGAAACCCCATGTATCCGGGTTGTATGATCCTTTTACGATTCCACTGGTTTATGTGTTTCTTCAAAAGTGTTTTCTTTCTTATATGGGATTCTCAAGGGAATCTTTCTTGGAACATGCTATTCAAACAAAATCCTTCGTGCTGAAGGTGAAGAAACTTGATTTACAATTTTAATTTTAAATCCAGCATTTACAAAGCAAAGAAACAGCTGGGCTGTGATCCCTACATTTTCTTCTTACAGAGATTGGGAAAGCTTTTCACCTTGTATTTGACAGCTGGTGGTTTACGAAAAAACCTCAAAATATTCTGACATCCCTGTTAAACTCCTCATGTATTCTCTATCTTAAGACACACTGAGATGATGATAAAAAAGAGGCAGTCAAGTATCCTAAGGGGTAGTGAGGTCAGGTCCCATGTTATCTGAGCTGATTAACGTCATTGGTTCTCACCAACTAGTGTGACCATACAATATACAACATGTTCTCTAAACAAGGACAACTTTGAGAGTTAAAGGAAGTAATAAAAGCCATTGGAATTGCATAATTTAAAATATGTTTGTCAGCCCAAATTGGTTTTATTGTATAACACATCAGAAATCATTCAATTAATGACTATTCTCAAAATTAAAATTCTTTTAAAAATATTCATATACGTTATACCAAAATTTTATAAATTATTCTTGGTATATACTAACATTATTATTATTATTATTTTATTTTTAGACTCCATACCCAGTGTGGGGCTTGAACTCACAACCCTGAGATCAAGTCGCACGCTCTACTGATTGATCTAGCCAGGTGCCCCAACATTCATCAGTTTCTTAATAGTACTTGTCTTTCTACCAGGTGTCTGGTATTTTTCTGAAGATTTTTCTGGTATTATCAATTTATTTTTCAATATGATCTTATTTTTTTTGTCATAAAAATGCCTGCAAATATCTTTACATTTTTCCTTGTGGTGAAATTCCAATTCCTTGGAATTTTCCTCAGCTTTAATTAGCATTTCTCTATGGACTCTACTGTTTTTAATTAAGAAAATACTCTTTCTGTAGGTGCTTGGTTATCTGGAAAATTCAAGAAATTTTGTTTCAGTGGAGGATAATCTTTTTTAATCTTAAAGTCATTTTTAATCTTATTGAGAAATTATCTTATACTTTATTTTTGTCTTTGTTTAGAGTCACTTCTTCACCAGATTTGTATAATGAAACATGCAAAATAACATGTTTCTTTTCATATTTATTTAAAATGTTTCATTAAATTTCCAAGCTACAAAATTGTAGGTTCTTTCTACTTCATTCTATTTGAGAACAAAATATAAATTTATCCAATTAAAGAAAGGTTTTTAATAAATCAAGATAGTCCCATTTAGGGTTCATTCTTTCAAGGACACTGACCATTTTTTATAAGATTATTTGGTCACATAAATCATAAATTGAGTTTAGGGACAGGATTACCTATCCATTTAGAGTACGTGTATATATTTGTATGCATGTACCCGTCTGACTGTCTGTTTCAATTTGTCAGTCTCTCACTGAGGAAAAAAATAAATATTTTGAAAGGTCAGCAGTGGAACATAGGTCTGCCTCCTACCTATCTTCCAGTGTATGGGTCTCTTTCCTGGGGGCAGTAGTTATTAACAACTTTGTGAGCCTTCTTCCAGAAATATTTTCTCTATATTGAAGCATGTCCCTATCCATCCATTAATCATCTCTCTATATACCTACCTATTATATTTGTTTGTTGTTTTTTTATTTTTAAAATTTTAATTCCAATATAGTTAACATACCGTGTTAAATTAGTTTCAGATATACAATATAGTGATTGTATAATTCTATATGTTACACAGTGCTCATCATGATAAATGTACTCTTTAATCCCCATCACCTATTTCACCCCCCCCCCACCTCCCCTCTGGTAACCATCAGTCTGTTCTCTACAGTCTATTTTTTAGTTTGTCTTTATTTTCTTTGTTCATTTATTTTGTTTCTTAAATTCCACATATGAGTGAAATCTTATAGTATTTGTTTTTCTCTAACTTATCTCACTTAGCATGTAACCCTCTAGATTTATCCATGTTGTTGCAAATGACAAGATTTCTTTTTTCTTATGGTTGAGTAACATTCCATTGTGTATGTGTATGTATGTTTGTGTGTTTGTGTGTATATATGTATATATATACATACATATGTATATGCATATGTATGTGTGTCTTGTCTGTGTGTGTGTGTGTGTGTGTGTGTATACACACCACATCTTCATCCATTCATCTATCAAGATCCCATTGTGGTTTTGATTTGCATTTCCCTGTGATGAGTGACATTGACCATCTCATCATGTCTGTTGGTCATCTGTAGGTCTTCTTTGGACAAATGTCTGTTCATGTGTTCTGCCCATTTTTAATTGGATTATTTCTTTTTCTGGTGTTGAGTTGTATAAGTTCCTTATATATTTTAAATACTAATCCTTTGTCAGGTATGTCATTGCAAATATTTTCTCCCATTCCATAGGTTGCCTTTTAGTTTGTTGATTGTTTCCTTTGCTGTGAAGAAGCTTTTTATTTTTATATAGTCCCAGTAGTTGTGCTTTTGTTTCCCTTGCCTCAGGAGACATATCTAGAAATATGTTGCCATGGCCAATGTCAGAAAAATTATTGCTGTGCTCTCTTGTGGGGTTTTTATGGTTTCAGGTCTCGCATTTAGCTCCTTAATCCATTTTTAGTTTATTTTTGTGTATGGTGTAAGAAAATGGTCCAGCTTTATTCTTTTGCATGTTGCTGGTCCAATTTTCCAGCACCATTTATTGAAGAGACTGTTTTTTAGCATTGCATATTCTTTCCTTCTTTGTCGAAGATTAATAGATGACATAATTGTAGGTTTATTTCTGAACTCTCTATTCTCTTCCTTTGATCTATGCATCTATTTTTGTGCCGGTAATATACTGTTTAGATTACTACAGCTTCGAAATCTGGGATTGTGATGGCTCCAGTTTTGTTCTTTTTTCAAGATTGCTTTGGCTATTTGGGGTTTTTTGTGGTTAGATACACATTTTAGGATTGTTTGTTCTAGTTCTGTGAGAAGCGCTGTTCGTGTTTTGATAAGGATTGCATTAAGTCTGTAGATTGCTTTGGGAAGTATGGACATTTTATCAATATTGGTTCTTCCAATCCATGAGCATGGAATACCCTTCCATTTGCTTGTGTCATCTTTAATTTCTTTCATCAGTGTTTTATAGTTTTTAGCATATAGGTCTTTCACCTCCTTAGTTTATTCCAAGTATTCTTTTTGGTATAATTATAAATGGGATATTTTTCTTAATTTCTCTCTCTGCTGCCTCACTATTAGTGTATAGAAATGCAACGGATTTCTGTATATTGATTTTGTGTTCTGCAGCCTTAATTCATTCATCAGTTCTACTAGTTTTTTGGTGCAGCCTTTAAGGTTTCCTATATAAAACTACCTATTAAAATTTTATATTAACACAAATAATGCCATTCTATCAATACTTCTGAACTTCCCTTTTTCATTTAGTAATATTGAATATTGTACTATATCAGATAAGGACTTATGCAGCTATTCACAAAATGAAAGAGAAAGAATACCCTATAGAGAATGTTTATCTGTCTTTATTTTCTAAATAAATGCTTACTTTAAAAATAGTGTTTTCTGGAAAAAAAAAAGATTCTTTGGTTTGAAGGAATAGATATCCCCAGCATTTGTTATGGGGCAGTGTTATTTTTTACCGAACATCTTAAAAGCATAGTATTTTTATAAGCTGCTCATCTTCAGCATCTGAAAACTAGAGATTCTTGTCATCTGTCAAGAACGATGACACTTCCCAATGCAAAATAATATCCCTTTCATTTCCTTGAAGTATCTCAGGTTCCTAAACCTTTAGGACACTGCAGCTAAACACGTGGTAAACAATTGGTTTTTTCACAATATGGATATAAATGAGATTTATTCTTTGGTACTTGCCCTCTGGGCTATTAAAATTAAATATAATTGTGAATATAGCTGTTGGATTTTACTTTTATCCATAAAAATGTTCCGATGCCTTGAACGGGAAGAGCATTTTCCCTCCCATAGAGATCAGGGACAGAGACTGGTCACTCAGATCCAGTTTGGGGAGGGAGACCTGACAGGTCTGCAGATAGGTCCCAAACTAGTTTTCAGATGGATCAAGTGGGAAAGAGAAAGCAAAACCAACTAGTCACAGAACCAGGGGGAGGAGAGAAGTAAGCAGTGGGTCTGGGGAGTAAGCAGAGGCAGGGCTCTTGGGTGATGTGTGGGACAGTTGGCTCCATTTAAGAGCTGGAGGGAGTGTGGATATGGCCTTATCATGAGCTTAGAGGATGAAGAATCTTAAGATGGCAAATATGATGTTTATAATGAGATAAATCTGAGTTTTAAAACTTATGATTGTATCTGCCAAAACTAAATTATATTCATTCGCTAATGTGAAAGTACCACGATGCAGAATACATTATGTTTTTAGGGGAATTATACATCTTTGTGTAGGCAATCATTTTATTTTGATAACTTTAGAAAAAACTGAAAGAGGAGTGTCCCCTGAAAGAGAATACAGCTCCTCCAGCTGGTCGTCCACTTCACACAGCTAAATGCAATACTCGGTCAGATTCTTAGGGGGGAAATACTATACATACAAATTCACAATGAAAATTAATGTTCAAAGAGCTACTTCTCCAAGTCCATTAAATTGTGAGTTATAATTCTTCTGTGTATGCACTGATATCTTGTGTACTTCATCAGTGAACAATACCCTAACAGTCCTAAGTCCTGCTAAAGATCTTCATTCATCTTCTGTCCGTTTAGTTGAAGATAATACAAGATTTTAACTTCATATTTTACATTTGCTGTATATACTCTTTAGAGAATTACTCTACTAAATACTGTGGGTTGCTCACGTATGATTTCTTTCATACAGGCCTCTTTTTTGAAAGACACTGATTTAGTTCAGATACTCTTTTTCTGTGGTGTTCTGTGTTTAGGGGAGGTCGGCCACATAGCTAGTCCTGGAGGGAAATCTTGATTAGTCTGTTGCCGTGCCTTTCAACCAGAGACATTTGGCGATATCTAGAGACACTCGAAACTGTCACAACTGGAGAGGGTGCGACTGGTGCCCAGATGTAGAGGCCAGAGTTGATTTTAAATGTCCTACCATGTACAGGACATCTCCCTCAGCAAAGAATTATCCAGCCCCAAATGTCGGTGGTGCTGAGGCTGAGAACCCCTGGTCTGTTTTAACCCGGTCATGGTGATGCCACTCCAAACCAGTCAACACTGGTGTAAGTATGCACATGTGATTGATTCTGGCCAATGAATAGGAGACGGAATCTAAGTAAAGTTGGTTTTTTTTCCTTATTAATAAAAATCAGTAAATACGAAAAAAATGTCCCTCTTTGCCATCATTTGTGATCATGTTTAGATGTAATGCATCTAACTATGATGGCCACCTTGACAGCATGAGGATGGTTAAGAAACACAAAGTTGATGTACTTTAAAGAGCTTGGTAGAAAGATGAAAAGAATCTGTGTGTGTATGTATATGTGTGTGTCTGTGTGTGTTTAAATATCAGAGTCATTGCTTTGACCAGTCTTAGAACCATCATGACTTAGGGATTGCTCTATTAAAAAAAAACAAAAACCAAAACCATTTGTTTAAACCAATAGGGTCAGTTTTCTGTCACTTTCAGTCAATAACGTTCTAATTGATAAAATGTACTATTTGCAGGATGCCTGGGTGGCTCAGTTGGTTAAGCCGTCTGTCTTCGGCTCAGGTCATAATCTCAGGGTCCTGGGATCGAACGCCGCTTTAGGCTCCCAGCTGAGCAGGGAGCCCGCTTCTCCCTCTACCCCTGCAGCTCTCCCTGCTTGTGCTCTCTCTCTCTGTGTCATGTAAATAAATAAATAAATCTAAAAAAAATTTAGTGTTTGCTTGTTTCATAATAAATTTTTCAACATTTTTTGACATTTAGTTTCATTGGTTTCATTTCTCATTGTTATTTCACTATGTCATATTCTTTCCATTGGAATTTTGTTTTGTTTTGTGAAATTTTAGAGCAAAAGTACTTGTGTTATATTTCTTGATCTGTTTAAGTCTAAAATGTCTTTCTGGTCCTTTCATGAAAATGAGAGCTTGCTTGGATGTTGAATTATTCCTGGTTCCGTGATTTCCAGTTGTACTTGTTCGTGTACAGTATCATCTGTTTAGTGTGGAAGGAAGACTTGAGATGAATCTGGCTCTGTTTTTTATTTTATTTTTTAAAGATTTTATTTATTTGAGAGGGAAGGAGGGAGAGACAGAGAGTGACAAGAGCACAAGAGCAGGGGGAGAGGGAGAAGCATACTCCCCACTGAGCAGGGATCCTGATACGGGGGCTTGATCCCAGGACCCCGGGATCATGACCTGAGTGGAAGGCAGGCACTTAACTGACTCAGTCACCCCGGCGCCCCAAATCTGACTCTCATGATAAAAAAATACTTAATTAAGATATTATCAAGTATAATTTTGTCTGAAAGGTTAAGAATTTGTCTATTGTAAATACCCAAGGCTATGTTCTTATCTATAGACGGTTTTTTTTTTGTACTATGTAGCTGGTTATTGATTTTCATTCCGTTAAACTATTTCTTTCTTGAAAACTTGTTTTATATATATTGGATTTCTGACACTATTATCTATGTGTCCTTTATAATTATTATCTCTGTAGCCTTTTACTCAGAGAATTTCTCATTTATCTTCTGATGTGACTTTTGTAGTATTGAATGTATCATTCACTGTTTCCATTACAGTAAAAAAAGTTAGCTGTCCCACTTTTCAATTATAAGCCTTTTAACTGTTTTGAAATTGTTCCCTTTATGACTGCAGATCTTGTTTTCATATATATACACCTTTGTAGAGGTGTATCGAGCCAGATCTTAAACCTTCAGAGTGACCTCAGGTTTTCAAGCCAGGATCTTTGCCAGATTTATACTGTGGGTATCTTTGCAGTCCCCCACTCTATAAAGATTCCAAGTTTTACTGCACTTGCTGGAAACTCCCACAGAATTTCAATTTACTACCACCTACCATTCCATAACTAAGCCTTATTTTCAGGACCCACCACAAACCTGCTGGATGGGGATTTCTTTCATTTTCATCCTTGAAGGTACACCTCGATATGTATTAGATTCTGAGCATATCAGTCCTTCTCTCACTCTGGTCTTGCCTGTACTTGATTTTTTGGTTTGGCTAACTACAGCTATTGTTAATTGCCAAGAAGGTACAATTTTTCCCCCTATAATACTCAGAGGAGTGTTTGGGAGAATGTAGACTTCACTTGCCATCTTGATTTGAAAGTTGCTATTGACCCCACCTTAAATTGATCCTAGATGGGTTCAGTGATTTGGCAAATCTCACAGTAAGTGGCTCAAACTTAGATTTTTGAACCCAGATTTTGTGTTTTCTCCACTAAGGGAGGCCTCACACATAGTGCGTAAGAGTAGAGGCCCTGGGGAAGAAGAATAGATAGGTTCTAACATCTGGAAGAGCAGGCCTATTCTGGGCCAGTTTGGGGACCTGAGTCTCCAGTGCTGATTGGAGGGAAAGCAAAAACATGAAAGGGGGTTTTCTTTTTTACCATTATTCTTCACAGTGGGACCAGTCATGTATTCCATCATGCTTCATCTAACATTTTCATCATTACCTTAACAGTTTTTACGACAACTTATCACTTATAGAAAGTCACTTGAGAAACAATGATCATGGAGCCCTCTGCACTCACCCTCCCATTGTCCTCTCTCAGCCCTGAATGTCTAGGTTCAAATACCTCATTAGTAGTCCCTGCAACCCAAGGCAAGTCATTAATACAAATAGAAATGATGATAATGTTCATCTTACAAACTTGTTGTGAGGATTCAATGAGTGAAGACCTGAAAAGTGACAGGAAGTGAACTCTACCTTCCCAGATATGTTCTACTCTGAACCAGGCTCTCTTACAGTTAATGGAGGTGAGACAGGGAATACAAAGGTCAAGTTGCTCTCTTTTTTGGAAGAGATGATAAATGTACAAAAAATAATGTTTGATGAATTCCCAATCTCAGTTGCCTTATTTATTACTATGACTATTATTCAATTGAGCCCACTAAATCCAGAAACTAAGAAAACTCTTTATCAACAGGACAGATGGATGTGAGGTACTAGATATTTTTTCAAAAATGTATAATTTTTAAAGGGGAGACTTCTCTCAAGAAACAGCCCATTTTGAAAAATAATTTAGATTTAAAGGGTTTCAAGTACTACTTCCATTTCTATTTTAAACAAATTTTACTGTGTTTTAAGCATATTTTTCATGGCCCAACAAGTTATCTTAGTGAACTGTGTTTGCTGAGAAGGTGAGGTTATAACCTGAACCGCCCAGTAAGTTGGGAAGCTCCACAGGGGCTGAGCTGAAGATATTCTCTGGTTCTGACATTAGGTGTCACTGCAGTCAAGGGAAAGCAGAGCAAGTGACTGAGCCGTGAAGTGCAGCTTGAACATGGAGGGAGAAAGATACACATTGAAACCGTGCTATGAAGTATCTGGAGAAGAACCTATGACATCAAGATTTACATGTTCACATTGCAATGGCAAAAAAAGAGAACATCTTAATATATGTAACAGCATCCATTTTCCTAAAACTGATTAGAAACACTAACTACTTTGCATGTCTTTCTATTTCTTCCCCTCATAAGGCTCCTCAGGATTTTCAAAGCAGGGTAACGCTAATTTATGAATAAGAATTTCATAGGCCAGCTATGAGTCTAGTTCTTCAACTTGAGCTTAAAGCTTAAACTTCAAATCTTCCTTTAAATATATTTAATTATGTACCTTATCAGATGTTTCAAAAGTTCTTCAGCTTGATAAAGATATTATGAACCAAGAGATTCAATGACCTTAATTAAAAATGTATTTCTAACTTGGAAGGGAGTGTTTTTTTTTCATCCACATCACTGACATTTATATGTTACGTGTACAGTTATCAGGTACATTTGTTTATTTAAGTAACGTATTTACCAACAGTTGGAGAGAATGGAGCCCATCGAACGTTTCCCTTTACTGTGAGGCAACGCAGTAAACTGAAAAGTCCGTACTCCCAAGAGGTGTATTAAATTCATTTTCCTGTGTGTATGCATTGGCAAACACTGTTGGAAGAGATTCAGAGTATTAACAAGGGATATGCCATAGGTACTGATGGATCAAATGGATGCTGACTCTCACGGTGTCTGGGGCACCTAGGGGAGAAAAAGAATGTTCCATTTGTCTGTGGGCTGGGGCTGCTGGTGAGCAGCTCCTGCAGCACCTGTTTATTAAACTCGTGATGTAATTGAACATGTTAACAACTGGACTGGCAGTATCTGGTTGAATATCAGCTTCACAGGTATGTAACTTGACTCACCAAGGGCCCACAAGATCATTGATTTAGACTCCAAAAACAAATACCAAAGTTCAGTCTTGCTTCCCTCTTGATTATGGTCCCTATTGCGTGGGAGTGAGAGGAAGCTTGCACGTGGGGAACAACGATGAGAGATACAGAGGGAAGCTTGGTCTGTGCATTTCTATAATCTCTCTCTTCCTCAAGCTGTGATGGAGGCCTTGATTCCTCTCCTCTCAAGATTAGTTTGGGCATTATGAGGTTAATCCATTGCTGAAGATTAAGAAAGCCAGATTAGCATTTGACATAACTACATTACTTGGTGATCCTAGGAAGTATATGATATTGAGGATACAAGTGGGGTTCTCAGTATTATAGACAAACACTATTTTGAGGTGACTTGAACACCGATTTCTTTGTTCTACCAGATAAAGAATAAACCAACTTGCATCGTATGCAAACGGTTGCATTTATATTTGTCAGAGAGAGGAGACTAGATGGTATGGGCCTCGAGAGCAGGCACTTGTCATGTTCAAGGTATTTCGGCATCATTTGCAGTGCTTAGATTATGAACCCATAGTAGTTGTCCAAGTCTTATTTGATATTTTACTGATAGTTTGTTTTCTGTCAGTCGTCCTCACTGAAAAGACATGGGTGTATGCCATAACTCAGACCAGTGATTCTAGTATTGTTTTGAAACTGCTATAATTACTGAAGCTATTCTTCCGCATATCTGCATTATTATCTTGATGAGTCACAACCAAACTTACCACTAAGTTATCCAGGTTATATTAATCTGTATATTAGCATGCTTTAGAATTGCTAATTTTTTATAACAGGAAAGAGTGAAATATCTATATATGTCTCAATCTGCCTCTGCCAAGCTGTTTCGACAATTATGCTCATTGCCAAAAGATAGATGTGTCATAAAATTTTAAAACTATGAACATATTCTTGGACACTATGACTCCAAGAATTAATGATTGTCTTCATTTTAGGGACCTTGTCTACAGACATCAGGAACCTATCGATGTCCTAATTCACTGTATTTTTCACTGTACGAAAAATTACTTTCTTTTAATTTCACCATTTAGCATTCTTAACCCATTTTTACTTAGTATGTTTCTCTCAATTTCATTGATATGGTAAACTTTTTTGTTCCAAAGTCTTGACAATTCCAATTCTTAAGGTTGATCCCATCATACACTTATGGATTTTACAGTATAAGTTGGTTGTACTCTTGTCATGGTATGAAATTACCTTGATTCTATGGTAGATCTCAGCATGCTACCAGCAAACTACTTTAGAGGTCAGAGTCTGCAAAGTCTCACAGACCAAACTAAGGTTCCCAGATTACATGGCTTATTGGATCAACACACAGAGAAAAGCAAGGGAAAGATGGTATAGATTAATATGACTTGGCTGGGATGCAAATGGGAAGGAAGACCACATTGCCTAAATCCTCTGCTATATAATATCTGTACTTCCTGCCCCTTTCTACTATATCACTCTTCTCTGTTAATGGTGGGTTTGTGATAATGGAAGTTGAAGATGAGCAAGGGGCCCAGGAGAAGAAAGATACCCAGAGTCATCTTGTTTTTATCACAGAGACATATTATAAAACATCTGACCAGTAGCTCTCAATGAATAGCCGTGGCTTTTATCTGTGTGGGGTAGAAAATGTGAGGGTCCAGTATGAGTGTCATCAGTAGGTGACTGATTTAAGGATGACATTAATGAAGGTAGCATGATTTGAACCTAGCAAATTTACACCTTTATCACGACAGTTAAGTGAATTCATCTTAACATTTCAATGGCTTCTTTTTTGAGTGGAGGAGGGGCAGAGAAAGAAGGAGAGAGAGACTCTTAAGCAGGCTCCATGCCTAGTGGGGAGCCCAACACAGGGCTTGATCTCACAACCTGAGATCATGAGGTGGTGAGTTGAAATCAAGAATCGGATATTTAACAGATTCAGCCACCCAGGCAACCAACACTTCAATGACTTTTGAGGAAGGTATACACCTGACCCTTGAACAACACAGGTTTGAACTCAGGAGTCCACTTACATGCAGGTTTTCTCAATAAATACAGTATAGTACTTAAATATATTTTTTTCTTATAATTTTATTATAAAATAACATTTTCTCCAGCTCGATTTATTACAAATTCATTATTAAGAACATAGTATACGTGTTGTATATACACACATGTGTTAACTATGTTATGATACATGATATAGGATAGCTATGTTATCAGTAAGGCTTCTAGTCAACAGTAGGCCTGGAATAATTAAGTTTTGGGGGCATTAAAAGTTAAGTGCAGATTTTTGACTGTGCAAGGGTTGTTCAAGGGTCAGATGTACACTCATGTAACCACCTGCACAATTAAGATGTAGAATATTTTCACCAACCTCCCAAATTCCCTTCTGCTGTTTTGCAGTTAATCTCCCACACTTGGCCCAGGGTGACCACTAGTCAACTTTCTGTTATTATAGATTACTTTTGTCTTTTCTAAATAAAAGTATATAGGATGTAGTCTTTTGTGTTTAGCTTCTTTTGCTAACCACGATGTTTTTGAGATTCATCCCATTTGTTGACTCTAGCTGTAAATCATTCCCTGTTATTGCTTAATATTATTGCATTGTGTGGATATCCTTCCGTGTGTTTACCTACTCATCTGTTGTTGAACATTAGGGTTGTTTCTAGCTTTGGATTATTATGAATAAGCTACTGATTAGTATCCAAGTACCAGGCTTTGTGTGGATATGTTTTCAGGTCTCTTGGACAAATACCTGCTTCAGGGTCATATGGTAAGTGTGTATGTAATGTCATAAGAAGCTACCAACCTGTTTTCCAAAATTGTACTAATTTCCATTGCCATCAGTTGTTCCACACACTTGTCAACACTTACTGCTGTGAATCTTGAACTTTAGACATTTTATGGACGTTTAACGATATCTCATTGTAGTTTTATTTTTTTATTTTTCTAATGACAAATGATATGGCTCACTTTTTTGTGTACTTACTGGTCATTTATGTATCTTCTTTGGTAAAAAGTCATTAATATATGTACCTTTTTAAAAAATCAGGTTGTTATTGAGTTGTTAAATGTAGTTGTATATTCTGAGTGCCATTTTTTTTATTGTCTTCCAATGTGTACCTTGCTTTCTAGTTTTCCCATGTCTTACTAAGAACAGAAGTTTTAATTTTTATGAATTCCCATTAATTTCAAGCTCTTGCATGTGGGTATGTGTTCTAAAAAATCTTTGCTTATTCCAGTATTGCAAAAAAAATTCTTTTCTATGTTTGTTCTAGAAATTATATAGTTTTAGCTGTTAGGTTAACGTCTGTAATTGACTTTACTTTGGTATATATGCCATGTGCATTTGAAAAGATATATATTTGTTATTCCCAGGTGAGTGTTCTGTAAGTACTAATTAGATCAAGGTGGTTGATAGTGTCGTAGATATTTTCTATATCCTTATTAATTTTCTTCCTACTTGTCTATCAGTCATTACAAGAGAAATGTTGAAATACCCCCCTAATCATGAATTTATTTCTTTGCCTTTTGAATCTGTCAGTTTTTGCTTCATGGATACAAAACACCATTTTTGTTATATACCGAATTTAGGATAGTTACAACTTTATGACAAATCTGCCCTTTATCTTTATGAATTGCCTCTCTTTATCAGTGTTAAGATCCTTGTCCTGCAGTCTACTATTTCTGATAATAATACAGCACCTCTTTCTTAGGATTTGTGTTTGTATGGTGTATGTTATTTCTGTCTTTATACTATAAACCTCCAGTATTTATAGTTAAAGTGGCTTTCTTGGAGATAAGAAATAGTTATGTTTGCTCTTTTAATCTAGTCTGATAACCTCCATTTTAATTGGATTGTTTAGACAACTTATATTTAATGTGTTTATCGCTATGGCTGGACTTAAATCTACCATTTCATTGTTTGTTATCCATTTGACCCATCTGTTACAGGTTTCTTTTTCTCCTTTTGCTTTTTCAGTTGAGAATTTACCTTTGCTGTTGGTTTATTAACCCTATCTGGTTTTTAGATTAGTTTTTAATATTTGGTTTAGTATTTACAATGTTTATCTAATCTATCACCGTGTACCTTCATATATTATGCAGCTTCCTGTAAAATGTAAGAGCCTTACATCCATTTACTACCATTGCCTCTTCTAACTTTTGTTTTATCATGGCCATGTGTTTTATTTCTACATACATTTTCAACACATAGTTCATTGCTATAATTTCTACTTGTGTTGTTGTTGAATCTTTTAACAGCTACTCTTTTATGGAAAGAAGTGGAATCTCTGTGTCTGATGCATATTTAATGTTTACTTTGCTTTCCTATTCCTACTTACCCACAAATAATGCTCTTGTTTTTTCCCATTCTTATAAGTCTTGGTCAAAACGCACACATTATGTGCTACTTGCTTATTCTAATTTGTTCTACATCTAACATGGTTCACAGGTTTCTTGCTCTGTATACTAGATACCTCTTACATGTTTTTCCATCACGTTTGTTTTTCTTCTCTTCAGCAATTCTATGTGTTTTGTGCATATATTTTTCTAGTATATATGTATATATTCAGAATTGTGATGACAACTATTAGAGAGTGATAAGTTTCTACACAGATGTAAGCATGTGGCTTTGTTATTATATATAAGAAGATATTTGAAATATTTTAGTTGATTAAAACTATGGTGCATTATGATGGTATGCTCATGGTACACTCATTTTTTGCTAAGCAATACTGACATGATTTTTTCCTATGAGAGTTATTCAGGTTATTACAAAGGTTACTTTATAAAATTGTTCTGAATTTATCAATTCTTTTTTCTACTAGAAGTGATTATCTAATGCTGGCTGACATTTAAGAAAAAAGAAACTACTGTAGGTGCTTTATCATGCATTTGCTAAATCTTTTTGGTCTGGTTGGATGCAGTTGTGAGAACAGAACTTAGCTTGAATTACTCTGTTGCTAGGATATTATACCCTTCTTGCCAGTATTGTAACTTTCAAATTCCAATCTCCTTAGCCTCCCTAAACTTCTAGATGTTTAAAAAAATTTTTTTTACTCACTTTATTCTTGGCAAGGTAGATTTCTGATATGGATCAAGGTCAAAGTTATTACTGGGCTATTGTACTAAAGGTGTGGGGATTCCTTAGTGAAGCTTAATGGGTTATAAGTTTTTGTTTCCTCGTGGCACACTCTGTTGGCTTACCACCCTCCTGCTGTTCACATGAAGCAGACAGGGTAAAACAGCCCAAGGTGCTTCTTTCTTGGGAGAGCCTTATCAAGGAAGGTCATGGTAACCAGCTTAACTTTTCTCCCCCTTTTGGCATTTTTCCTTGGGTTTATCTTTTTTTGTTTTTAAGTTTTTTAAAATTCTTTTTAATACTGTGGCAAAATGCTTAGGACCAAGATAGGAATGCGAGTCTGGATGCCAAGAGCCCGTTGGTTAAGACTTGTCTAGGCTGACTGCCAAGGCACCAATGCATTTACATACCTCACCAGGGCTAGCTTTTCTATAGAAGACTTTGACTTCAATGCCTTGCAGTCATAGAAAAGTACATTGTCAGGTATGTCTGCTTTGTGAATCTCTTCACAAAGCAGTGCAGATGGTAACAGGTTTGTCAAAGTTTTAGCATTACAGAAATCTCTTTAGCTTAGCTTTTTCCACCACAGAGTCATGCGTTAATTTTGACATAGATTGACCGATTGCCATTCGTATGGGCAAGATTCACATATTTGAGAAGCAAAGTTCCTCACAGAGGTTAGAACTCCATCATCAGAAGCAGCTTCTGCTATAAATATCATAACCTACAAGTGTTTAATTGCTGGGTACAGTTTGTGAGATCTGGATGGATGAAAATAATAATTCTGAACTCTTAGGTCAAAGTTCCATGTTGAAAAACAAGCTTAATATGGGACAACCGTTTTGATTCCTGATTCTTGTTAGTGGAAAAGTGGTGCTAGTTAAATATTTGGGGGAGGCGAACAGAAAAAGCTCATCTCAAAACAGGTAGTTTGAATTGATGGACTTTGAATTGATGGTACCATGATTGGTAGGTTGTGCAGGATTTGCTAACCTAGAGTGTTCTGTTTTAGCTTTAGCCTCAGTTTCTTTTATATCAAAGCAACTGATACCATCCGCCAACATCTAGGACCAAAGAGGCAAAGAAAGAATAATTTTCTTATTTCTCCCTCCTCCATGGGCTATCAAATTAACTCTGATTTCTTTCTTTCTTTCTTTCTTTCTTTCTTTCTTTCTTTCTTTCTTTTTTTAAGATTTTTTATTTATTTTTTGAGAGAAAACACAGAGGGAGAAGAACAAGCAACTCCTTGTTGAGCGGAAGACCTAACACGGGGCTCGGTCCCAGGACCCTGAGATCATGACCCGAGCTGAAGGTGGATGCCCAACCAACTGAGCCACCAGGCACCGCAGCTCTGATTTATTTCTTAGATATTTCTGACTTCTGTAATTGTGATGAATAGAGGCAAAGAGAAGAAATTTAACCAAGTTGTGGTGATCTGAATGGTTTGACTATGTGATATCCAAGGATTCCAGTTCTGATCAGGGGTCTTTAGTGGACATTTATGAAGACTTGCTCATAGTTGTCATTTCAGGGACTCAGAATGTAGGCCAGCTACTTATGGATCATGAAGCTGATCGGTAAACAGATAAAGACCGAGAATATTTATAACAAGCGTGTTTATATTACTTAGAGTAGAGGTAGAAGGAAAACCTGACAGATTGTAAACCTAAAGTTAAAAATTAAAAGAGGTTCTATGGGAAAAAGAAAAGGAAGGAGGAGGAAGATACGCAGGCTGAACACACAGTACAAGAAGCAAGTTATAATATTTTTTAAAACCAACTAAAGACATGAGGGAAACACTGGACTATCAGAAGAAAAGCCCAACCTTCCTGTTGTTGGACCAGGAGGCTCGTTAAAGTTGTTATGTCCCTTAGTGAAGTGGTGAGTACTCATAATCACAATTGAATTGTTGAGGAAATGTGCATCTTTGAGAGGGAACATATTATAAAGGACAATTTGGTTTTCATGGCCCATAACAAAAGAGTCTTGAGAGGGACTGTGTGGAGTCTACTGGGCTATTAACTCTCTTTTTTGGAATCCTATCTGTTAAAAAGAGGGGTAATCTGCTCGTAAGAGTTTGACACTAGTTTCCTGAATAGAATCTGCTGTTAGCTGAATTGGAAGTGGTTGAAATGCGAGAGTAAAAGTGTAACTGAAAAAAGAGGAAAAATGTAAAAATATCTGGAGTGGTTATTAAGTACTGAGAAGGAAATTTGGGAAATGAATAAGGATCAGTGATATTACCATTGCAAATTCTGACCTGAAAAGAAAGCTAGTGTATTTCAGATGTCAATTTCGGAAAGATGGCAATGAAGTTGTTTTCTCAGAGAGGAAAGTCATGACTATTTACTGTGAGGAATTGTAGAACTGGTTCAGACTTTTCCAGAAGCATCATCAGAAAGTGTTAAAAATGTGTGTCGTAACACATGCTGTACGCTAAGGGTCCATGATGGTCTAGAACCTGGTCAGCAACTTTGGAACCCTAGTATCTCATGAATATAGAATATGTGGATGAGGTCTCTGTGCTGGTGGTAGCAAGAGAGTGGCTGTGGCAGTAGACTCAGCTTCGCCTCAGGGTTCACTGGAAAGGACATGAGATGCAGAGGTGTTTGCTGTGGTCTAGGTGTGGACTCCACTGTCACGGACAGCTTACATCCAGCAACGCTGCCTGGATGGAAACAGCAACATCCTAGGAAAGTGGTTTCCCATCTATTTTCTGTATTTTGCTCTTGTTCGTCTTGTACCTAGTCGTCCCCTTCCCTCCCAGGCCCCTCCCCTCCCCATGCTCGCCCCTCCTCACCCTCAGAAGGGAGAAGAAAGTAGCTAGGAAACATGAAAGAAGCCAAAAGGAAGAGATGGGCGAAGGGGAGGAATAAAGAATTCATCTGTGCTTCCTCCCCACCCCCACCGCCCGCCTTAGGCTTTGCCAGAAGCTAGACTCAACCAGGGGAACGGAGAGGTTTTGGTGGTTAATCAAAGCAATTCTGATTCATTTTTCTGTACTGAAAGCTTTATTTTTGAAATTAGTCAGTTGGCAGTTTCCGGTATATATTGAACTATGTATTACCTAAGAGTGAAGAGAAAAGGCCCTGGACTTGTTGATCAGGAGCAAGGATTGTCCCCCCTAAAGACATCATACAGTGTGACAGGAAGCCAAAATAAAGTGGTGCTTTAGATAGGACAGGAGTTCTATGACATCGGCCAGAGCAACCTTTTTCACGACACATCGCCAAAGGCAAGAGAAATAAAAGATAAAATGAACTTATGGGACTTTATCAGGATAAAGAGCTTCTGCACAGCCAAGGAAACAGTCAAAAAAACTAAGAGACAGCCCACGGAATGGGAGAATATATTTGCAAAGGACACCACAGATAAAGGACTGGTATCCAAGATCTACAAAGAACTTCTCAAACTCAATACACGAGAAACAAATAAACAAATCATAAAATGGGCAGAAGATATGAACAGACACTTTTCCAATGAAGACATACAAATGGCTAACAGACACATGAAAAAATGTTCAAAATCATTAGCCATCAGGGAAATTCAAATCAAAACCACACTGAGATACCACCTTACGCCAGTTAGAATGGCAAAGATAGACAAGGCAAGAAACAACAATTGTTGGAGAGGATGTGGAGAAAGGGGATCCCTCCTACATTGTTGGTGGGAATGCAAGTTGGTACAGCCACTCTGGAAAACAGTGTGGAGGTCCCTTAAAAAGTTAAAAATTGAACTACCCTATGACCCAGCCATTGCACTACTGGGTGTTTACCCCAAAGATACAGACGTAGTAAAGAGAAGGGCCATATGCACCCCAATGTTCATAGCTGCATTGTCCACAATAGCCAAATCATGGAAGGAGCCGAGATGCCCTTCAACAGATGACTGGATTAAGAAGCTGTGGTCCATATATACAATGGAATATTACTCAGCTATCAGAAAGAACGAATTCTCAACATTTGCTGCAACATGGACGGCACTGGAGGAGATAATGCTAAGTGAAATAAGTCAAGCAGAGAAAGACAATTATCATATGATTTCTCTCATCTATGGAACATAAGAACTAGGAGGATCGGTAGGGGAAGAAAGGGATAAAGAAAAGGGGGGTAATCAGAGGGGGGAATGAAACATGAGAGACTATGGACTGTGAGAGGCAAACTGAGGACTTCAGAGGGGAGGGGGTGGGGGAAGGGGATAGCCTGGTGATGGGTAGTAGGGAGGGCACGTATTGCATGGTGCACTGGGTGTTATACGCAACTAATGAAGCATCAAACTTTACATCGGAATCTGGGGATGTACTGTATGGTGATTAACACAATATAATAAAATAAAATTAAAAAAAAAAAAAAAAGGAGTTCTGCTTGCTCAGCATACCAGAAATAGTATGAAGAAGAAAGCTGACGACTGAGGAGCTGGGGTGGAGAGGGCAGTGTGAGGAATGAATAAATTAGAAGCTGTGCTTTTGTCTGCTGGGGCCTCTTGGGGTTGCTTTTGTCCTCCTGTCCCTCCCATTCGATTTGTGTGATCTGTCATGCATAGAGGAGCCTCGCTGTCCTGGGAAAGCCTGAGAGAGGTTTCTCTCATCCTGAGTCCTGATTTGCTCCTGAAAAGGTAAATGGTCAGCTGAAGAGATATTGGGTTTTTGTGTTATACCAGAGAAACAGCAAGGTCCAGTCTAGCTCACTAGGATCCATCTTTGGGGCCTGGAAAGAAAACTTTTAAAAATTTACTAAAACTGTCTTCGTGACCCTAGAATGTCCCTTCTCCCTAAAGATGTGGTATTAAATGACCAGATGGAAATATGGAGTGCTGCGTACTGTAGGTCCCCAATTTATCTTTACCTCAGAGATGACTGACAATTTTTTTTAGACAGATTTGTCTATTAGAAAAACCTGGAATGCTTACTCCTGTGCTTATTTGCTTTTTCGTTTCTTTTTTTTTTTTTTTTTTTACATAATATACTTTTTTTTTAAGGTTTTTATTTATTTATTCGACAGAGATAGAGACAGCCAGCGAGAGAGGGAACACAAGCAGGGGGAGTGGGAGAGGAAGAAGCAGGCCCACAGCAGAGGAGCCTGATGTGGGGGCTCGATCCCACAACGCCGGGATCACGCCCTGAGCTGAAGGCAGACGCTTAACCGCTGTGCCACCCAGGCGCCCCTAAAATACCTAACTTTTTACTCAGAGTAGTGTCACAACTATCACACAAACCACTGATTCTTCCCATTAGCAGTTCAGGAAAGTATCTGATCCTGAAAAGGTCAAATTTTTAGTGTGCCAACAACATACTTCTCTCTCTTTGCTTCTGGACGCTCATCTCATTAATTTAGCTGCTTCTCATTCACAGACTAAGTGAAGTTTGTCTCATTTCTGTGTTTCAGGTTGTCTTCTATTTAAACGTAGTTCAAGGTCTTTGTTCCAACAATTTGATTCAGTAGGATATCACTTTTCATTCTTAATTTTCTCAAAACAGAAATAAGGTCAAACTTGTTTTGAGCTTTGAATGAATTCCGGAAACAAGCAGCATTTAGGAGTGAAATCCAATTAGCTTTTTTAATGATGTGAATTAGGGTCATCTGCTTGTTTGGTGATTTAACATTATCTATCTCTGCATTCTTTTGGTCTGTCTTTGAAATGTCTTTTTCAAAATTCCAGAGAATACTATAGCACAATGTGTACCATAAGGGTAATGTGGGTAACAACATGGGCTTTGGGGGACAGATGTCATTTTGAAACCAGACTCTATCTTACCGAGGTATACCCTGGGCAAAGGATATAATCTACCTGTGCCTCAGTTTTCTCCTTTTAAAAATGGAAATAAGACGCTCTCAGTTAGTTAGTGTAGGGAAGGAAAAATTCTTCTTCTACTCTTCAAGGTATTCCAGCTAGGCTAAGAATTAAATTTATATGAATTGGATAAATAGGAGAAAAAACCCCAAAGTTTTATGTGGGCTTAGAGGTACAGTAATGAATTGAGACCTCAAGAAATGACCATAGGGCACCTGGATGGCATAGTTGGTTAAGCCTCCCACTCTTGGTTTCTACTCTGGTCCTGAGCTCAGGGTCATGAGATCAAGCCCCATATCGGACTCTGGGTTTAGCTTGGAGTCTGCTTGGGACTCTCTCTGCCCTTCCTGCTTCTGCTCTCTCTCTCAAATAAATAAATAAATCTTAAAACAAAAAAACAAAAAAATGACCAAGGCAGGCAGTTTTGTGCTTTTTAGACAAAGAGACAATAAATCTGTGAGAAACTGACAAGACACAACTTTGGGAGCATCCATCAGTAAGGCGTGGCCAACAGAATTTGGACCAGGGTAGTAAATTAGTAAAAAGTAACAAGGGTTGTTTATATAGCTTCTTGGCCCTGAATTTCCTATATCTGGTGATAAGACTGTCTCTACTTCCTGATCCAGGGAGGGTACCTTTCTCATGGGAGATTTATTTCCTGCTTTCAGGGGGACAGAGAAGAGTCTGAGTGTCCTTGCACAGGCTGTCTCTTGAGTAACTTTTAGTTAAAATGATCAGTACGCCAAAGTGGTGCATTTGGGGGCAGCCTGCCCTTGGCCCCTACATTAGGTTTAAGTAAGAACCTTCTGTGAAGACCCAGTAAAGTACTTACTCCATAGGTAATACCCAGCCCCTGTTAGTTAATATTATTAATGGTAATGTTCTAAAGGTCTTTTCTCTATTAAATTGATTAAATTTCTGAGGATTTCAGAAATTTGGTGGTGACCAGCCAATGCCGTGAGTAGTGAGCTTTGTTCTAAGTATGACATTAATACAAAAATTAATACATTATTGCAAATTTCCTATATAAGAGATTAAAGAAAGTGGTTGTCATCTTTTTGATTTCAGCTTGTTGGCAGCGCCATCTGCTGGTTGGAGAAACCCTTTGGGACTATGTTGAGAAGCAAGAAATGCAATTTAGTCTTCTTTCTGTATTTTTTTCACCAAGGGAAGCCAACCTGTCATTTTCTTCACTTGGGAAATTGAATTTTATTGAAGAGCTTGGTGACATACAACATTCTTTTCAAGTATCTGTCACTGTCTTTAAGGAAATGATTCCCTAATGATGTTACCTTTACCTTCTTAATCCATTTAGCGACTGACTCTTGCTGTCATGGGATTAAACAGAAGCAGAATTTGCCACCCAGAAATAAGCCTTTTTGGCATAAGGATTAATTTAGGCTGGTTATTTTTAAGAAACAGCAGACAAGGGAGAAGCTATGAAAACTAGATGTTAGCCTTTGTAAGAGACACTTACATATATAAGAGCAACCTCCATTTGTAAGCATGTCCACCTCTCTGAACCAGAAGACAAGGTTGACTCTAAATCTCTAGGGGGGCGCCTGGGTGGCACAGCGGTTAAGTGTCTGCCTTCAGCTCAGGGCGTGATCCCGGCGTTCTGGGATCGAGCCCCACAAGGCTCTTCTGCTATGGAGCCTGCTTCTTCCTCTCCCACTCCCCCTGCTTGTGTTCCCTCTCTAGCTGGCTGTCTCTATCTCTGTCAAATAAAAAAAAAAAATCTAAAATAAATAAATAAATAAATCTCTAGGAACTCTTATCAATGGAAAAGGCAGGAACTTAGATCTGCATTACAACCTTACTCTAGTTTACTGTGCTTTTCCTGGTAACCTTCTAAAATTGGCCTCCCCACCCCTCAGTATCATTCTTTTGGCTTTAGCTGAAGAAAGGATGTATACATATTATTAAAAATGTGTTTTCCTCCTATTAATCTGTCTTTAGTTGCAGGGGTTGAGAGGGAAGGGTCTCAGCCAAGAACCATCAAGGGTACAGGGAAAAATATTTTTCCTTCCCTTCTTGGACCAATTTCCTTTTATTTTAATGTGTCTTGATCTTATTAAAATGGCGAACTAAAAGGTCTGCATGAACCTAAATTTCCAGCTTTTCTTGCTCACTCAGGCTTGTCCAGGATCAGATTAATGTGGACTCATGCCACTGACTAGTGTTCCATTCCTTTTTACAAAATGAGCTATACATTCAAAACCAAGTAGGCTGACTAAAGAAGCCAATATGAAAGGAGTCTGATATCTGACACTGAGAAATCATGAGAGACGTCTGTATTATATATCTTAGACTGGACACTTGATAGGGAATATGCCATATGAAATACCTTTCTAATCTTGTTTATTAGGGTAAAATTTGTAGCTGGGGCACAGGGGTATGAGAGCACCTGGCTCTGGGGTCCCAAACAAACCAGGTTCAGACACATAGCACTGACAAAATCCATAGGCAGAGAGAACAGCATGATGAAACCAGAAAGGAGTTTGGCCAACACCAGGAAGACAGCAGACTAGCATCTCATAGACTGACTCCAAGGTGCCGAAAATGCTTGTAGGTTTATATTAGGGAAGTGTGAGGTGCAGGTCGGTGGGTATGTGCATATGGGCAGTGAAGGTCAAATTGATCATTGTCTTGGGGTCAGTCACAACAGGTCTTGCTGGCTTAGGACAGTCCTTATTGTTTGAGGGAGTATTTTTAGTTCCTGCCAAGGGTTGCTTCTCTCAAAGGGTCTTTTGCCTGAGTTAAAAGATCAGCTGGAAAGAAGAACTTAATCGATTAGAAAGTTTGAGGTCAAAATGAAGGTAGTTGAAATCCTCTTTCAAATTCACATAACATGAAATTTATCATTTTAACCATTTTCAAAGGTACAATTCTTTTAAATTTTTTTAAAAAAGATTTAATTTATTTGACAGAGAAAGGAAACACAAGCAGGGGGAGTGGGAGAGGCAGAAGCAGGCATCCTGCTGAGCAGGGAACCTGATGTGGGACTCCATTCCAGAACCCTGGAATCAGCGTCTGCCTTCGGCTCAGGTCATAAGGACTGAGCCACCCAGGCGCCCCTAAAAGGTACAATTCTGTAGTGTTTAGTACATCCACAGTGTTAAGCAACTATCCCCACTGTTGAGTTCCAGAACATAATTCTCACATCCATCGAAGAGTTACTCCCATCCCTCCACAACCCCTGGCAGTCACTAATCTTTCTGTCTCTATGGTTGTGCCTACTATGGATATTTCATACAAATGGACTCATATAATATCTGGCCTTTCAGGCCTGGCATGTTTCACTTAGCATAGTGTTTTCTAGATTCATCCATGGTATGTCATGTATCATTCATTTTTATGGATGAATAATGCTCCATTGTATGTATTTATCCAAATTTGTTTATCCATTCATCAACAGTTTTTTATTGTTTCTACCTTTTGGCTATTGTGAATAATACTACCTATTATTGAGATTATTTTATGTATACATCTAGGAGTGGAAAGGCTGAGTCCTAGGGTAACACTTCTTAACTCACCGAGGACCCGCTGTACTGCTGTACTGGTTTCTGTAGTGAGAGCACCATTTTATATTCCACTAGCAATGGACAAGGGCTCCATTTTCACATTTTCACCAACACATTTGTGAATATAGCTGTCCTAAAGGGGGTGAGGTGGTATCTCATTGCAGTTTTGGTTTGCATCTCTCCAATGACTAATGGCATTAAACATCTTTTCAGGTGCTCGTTGGCCCTTTGTGTATTTCTCTTGGAAGAATGTCAAGTCCTTTGCCCTGAATAATCTTTTAAAAGGATGAGACTTGGGCAGAGAGAATCATGATTAGACTCTTGAAAATGTCAAAGAACTGAACCTCCTCAGGTCACCTCAGGTAGGTTGTGGTTATTGTAAGACTACATGGGGAAATGAGCAGGAGAACCAAGCTTGGCAGCCATCCAGGTCTTGTGGAGAACTGGATGCAGGTTACCGCTGGTTCTCTGTTCAATCTTACGGACACTGGTGGGGCCATTGTGGAAGTGTGGCAGCCTAGTCTCCAGAATTGGGTGTCTCCTGCTCCCCTTTACTCACTCTGTCCTCTTTATCCCTGGCTTTTTTATCTTCTTTTTCTCTGTTTTTACACTCCTGTGGTTTTTTTTCCCCTGTACTATTACAGCCTTCTTGGTCTCTTGCTCTCGAAGCTTCTTGGGGGGAGGATCTGATGTCTTTGGTTGGTTGCATTCCATAATGGAGCATTTGCCAGGCAAACTACTCACACCAGGCCTCCTCGTAGCCTCCGCTCCCATTAGAGTAATTATAGGTGGTCCTATCAGAGGTAGCCAGGCTGACAGACAGTTTATACCCGGGGAACTCACTGAATGTTGTTCAGAAGGTGCCTGAGGATGAGACAAACATAGGGTGTTGTTTCGTGGACTGTTTACTGTAATATTTCAGACTTTGCATACATTTACAAGTGGATCTGTTTTAGTCTTCTTGTTGCTCTGTAACAAATTGCTACATGGTTAGTGGTTTAAGTGGCTTAAAATAGCACCGATTTCTGGTCTTACTGTTCTGGCGACCACAAGTCTAACATGAGTTTTAAGAGTAAAAATCAAGGTTTTGGAAGGGCTGATTCCTTCTGGGGGCTTCAGGGCAGAGCCGTTCTTTGGCTTTTCCAGCTTCTAGAGCTTTCATATTCGTTGGCTTGTGGCTACATCACTCCAATCTCTGCATCCATTGTCACCTTGCTTTTCCTTGACCTGACTGTTCTGTTTTCCTCTTACTAGGACCCTTGTGATTGTAATGTCCTCACCTGGAAAGCCCAAGACATCTCCTTTTCATGAGATCCTTGACTTAATCATACCTGCAGAGTCCCTACTGGCACATGAGGTAACATACACAGATCTTGGGGATCAGGTGGTGGACATCTTTTGAGGGAGTTACATTTAGTCTATCACGGAGTCATAGTGAAGAAAAAGTGGACAGTTCAGACCAAGGGTGTTTGATCTTTAAAACACAAAGTGGAACAATTCAGGAAAGTGAATGTAACTCAACATTTCTGGTGTTTCTCTTCGTGTTTTATTTGCCAGACCATGGTTTGCAAACAATGTCTTGCCATAATGTTAACATTTTGGAAATGAGCCATAAAAGTTCAAACACAGAGTATTGCTTGGCATGATTAATGAGGTGGATTACTTACAGGAATTAGGCAGTTCTAAAAGTAATTAGGCCACTCCAGGGGTTCTTTATAGCTTGTGGATTCATTAATATTTAGCAAATGATCCTGCAGGAGACACAGAGTCTTACTCTAGATGAGAGTACAAACAGAAGACCCCCTTATGTTTCTGAAAGAGCTCAGTGGTCCTGGGTGTCACAAGTTACCTTTCTACTAAGGGATAGTTTCTCAAGCAAATCATTTCCCACATGACTGGGTTGTTGTGTTTGTTTTTTTTTTCCAGCATATAGGGAAAGCCTCAGGCCACGAAGAGATGGGGTCAAATTATACAAGTAGTACAGAGATCTGTAAGTGTTCAACTAATTAGACCTTTTCTAGAGTCAGCCTATCTTGGAGAAATGGACTGGAGTGTTACCTATACAAGGGAGATTAAATCACCTCCTTTTTTTGTTTGTTTAAAACATTTGCCAAAGGAGTAGGCAGGATATGTGTCTTATCTGAAATTGCTTTTAAGTTTAAAATGTTTCTCTAGTGAAAAACTAATTTTTGTTTGTGCTTATATATCACCCCACCTCCACTCTCCGAAACTACAGGGCTTCTAGTCCAATGCAAATGTTTTTGTAGCACACTCACACACATCCATTTCTTTTAGATCGCTCCCATTCGTCCTCTCCACACTTTGACCTGCCTAATCCCAAACCTGTGCCTGCAGAACTTTGTTTTCTCTCTGCTCCAGGAGGCAACAGAGTTGGGGTATTGTTTTGGTCTCTAAATTCCTGTCTATTGCAGGCAAATGGGAATTGGTATCTTTGGTCTGCCAGTTATCTGAGCATGACTTGTCGTGCAGTCAGCCTTTTCTCCTGCTTCTTCAGCTAAGATCCATTTCTCTGACATAACTCACCCTCTGAGATACCATCAACCCATCCTCCATTTGACCCCCCAACCCTGTCTTGGCTAGTTTTTCACAAAGTACAGCATGGTAGCATCGGTCTATGCCAAAGCTGAGTTTAAATTTCCATTTCTGGTTAATAAGTCTTTTAGTATCTATCCTTCCTGCTACCCCTTCTGAGGCCCCATAGATCCTTAGGTTTAAGGCGCTAGATTTCTTTACTCTTAAAGATTCTGTATGGTAAATGTGGGTTCTAATACACCCACCCTAGGCATGGGAGCTCAGCTTAAATCACACTGCTTTCCCCCATTCCAGTCTAGTTTTATAAGAGGTGATGGCAGTACGAGGGAAGTTGCGAAAATTTCTACTGGAAATAGGCCTAGAAGGATACCTCTAACGCCTGGCTTTCCAAATAGTTATATAAAATTCACTGTTACCATCATTTGGGATCTAATCTTCAGCTTTGAAGTGTCAAAAATTTGACATCATTCTTGGAACTGACCTTGAGGAGACTGACCCATAAACAAAGCTCATGAAAGACTAATAGGTAAAACCAGAACCCCCGTGTATTACTTTACCATAGGAAAAAATATTATTTCCAATAAGGCAAGTTAAGGGAATGGCCTTTGGAATCAGACCAGTGGTGCCTCTAAGCACATTAACTTGGCTAGGCCTTAGTTTAGTGAAACGGGAATAAGTCTAGTACCACGTTAACGAGGTCATGCGTGGAACGATTGCAAGAATGCATGCCACGTGTTTGGTTGGCATAAATGGGCTCACCGTTATCCTGCTCATTATTCACACTGTTTTACAACAGAGGATTTTGAGGTTGAGCGTTTTGGTTAACTCCCCAGCGGCAGAATCAAGCTGGAACCAGGTGTGCTGACCCTGTTTCTGAAAGAGCTATGCAGTCCTGGGTCTCAGCCTTGAGCCTCAGACAGGGTCTTTTCTACATGCAGAGCTGCCTGTCATTCGTTATCCCACTCCGCCTGACGCAAAGTGCAACGCTAACTTCCAAACCTGACTATTCCCCAGACTGGAAGACGTGATTCTGAAATTTCCATCTCTTTTGAATCTGTGTGCTACTAAGTATAAAAGGTTCAAGTAAGCTGCCTCTTTATAGACCAAATATTTTTCTCACGTCAGTATTCGTGAAAAAAAAGTATGTAGCAATTGAAGTCTAAAGTCACTGATGTGGTTTCAGACCTCCCTACTTCCCTCTGCTTTATTTCCTCCTAACTCCCTGCCCCTCACAGACGTTTTTCTGTGAAGTATGACTTTTCGTGCCTTTTAAGCAAGCCTTATTTGCGCCTTCTGATGGTTACATAGAAATAAAAGCTGTCATGTGGGCGATCTCCTTTCCTGGACCCATTTTTTCTTGGGAAAAATGTCATCAAATTATGTTTCCGTGTGTCCTCGGGGTCTTCCAGCCCCTTCAGCGTTGACTCCTGCCGCAGATGATGCTGGAATTGAGAAGACGCCAGGAGAAAAGGGCAGGAAGGAAACTGAGCTCACAGGCGCGAGATTGGGTTCCACGCTTGGCTCCAGCACAGCCTGACCTTGAGCAGATCACTCCCCGCCTTTCAAGCCAGGTTTTTAACTTGTTCATGATGACTGCTGTCTGCTTTACCCATCGTGCAGCATTCCGGGGAGAAAGAAAGGAAACGCTCCAGTGTTTTCAGAAGTCTGAAGTCATGGCAAATCGTTGCAGAGCGCAGCAAGCCTGGCATGGTTCTAGACCGCAGCTTTCAGCTCTCACAAATCATTTCTGGTCTCTGAGAGAATCACGGTCTCCTGAACTCTAAACGGGGTGGTAGGTCACTCCTCTTGTGAGGCTCAAATGAAGGGGACAGAAAGACCTGGAAGCATTCTGTAAACTGAAAAATATTACATGAGTGCCCAGGCGGCCTCAGAGGATTCTGCCCCTTCCTTGCTCTGAGTGCTCAGGCACGTGGGGCACCTTCAGGCCTCTACTTTCTAACCGGGCCTTGTTGGAACTTCTATCACTGTTTGTATAGAAATGGTTAATATCCCTCTGTGTGTGTGTGTGTGTGTGTGTGTTTCTTAACACCAATATTTCAGGCTGTTAAGTACTATGCAGGTGTGTTATGACATGTTTTCTTCAACCATAATTACATTTGGTTTTAATTGCTTCATGAAATCTTAATCTTCTGTTTATTACTTATAGAAACAATTTCCGCGCAACTTTCTTTGACCTTAAGATGTAAAACACCTAAAATATTGAAAAAATCAAAATTTGTTTTAATTTTGTTTGTCAAAATGGAAGTGAGGCTTGAACTGAATGGGCTGGGCTGGGGGTGAGGCTCGAGAATGCAGTCGCTGAGGCACTGCTCTCTGTCAACGCTCTCTCCCTAACACCCTCTCCCTAACACCACCTGGCGTGTCCCTCCTCCTCTGCCTGGGACACAATTCCTGGCCTTTGTCAGAGCTGGGGAGGATGGTGTTGTTTTGTTCTTTGGATCTCCTCTTCAGGGCAGAGCCATACTTTCTAGTGTTTCCAAACCTAGATTCTTTTATAGTTAAAAAAAAAAAAAATCAGACAAGATGTCAACACGAAAAATCAGGAAATTTTGTGTTCATACATATATGAGATGGGAAAGGTTATGATGTGAAACTGAGACTACGGCATTTCATCTCATTCTTGTTCCTTGGTTAAAGTTGTTCAACAAATGGGGGTCATGCCCCAGGAATATGTTTCTACAGCTGTGTTGTAAGGGGGCCAGCCCACATCAGTAGGGGAGAGATGTCCCAAAATTCTGGGCTCATTTCTTGTCCCCTTTTGTCATTGTAACTGTTAGTGATAATGTAGTGAGTACATCACATACCTCTCTCTAGTGCCACATTTGAAACCTCCAGTTGCATCAGCAATTTTTGTTCTTAGGTTAAATTGTGGGGAATTCTAACAAATGGATGGTCTGAGTAATTGACTTCATTTCTCAAAACGTATGCTTAAGAAATCAACACTCTCCCCGTAAAGAGCAGTTAGGTCTTTGCATGGAACTTTGCAATCAAGTGACCTCTTAGGAGACATGTAGGATCTGCACAGACCACTTGGTGGCGCTCATGACAGGGCAAGTCTTTCCTCAGGAAAAAAAAAAAAAAAACCAAAAAGACCCACCTCTTCACAGCTGTGACATTTTAGTTCTGCTTTGGTGAACAGAAAGTGGTTCAGTTCCAAATCTGATCCTGAATTCAAAACCGCAGTGCACTATAAAACATCGAACATTCCTGTGAAAACAGACTGAGGTGGAGTGCGTTTGTACATTTCCAGAATAGTGTTTGGTCAACAGCCTCTTCTCACAGAATTGTAAATGTAATGTGTGGACGAAAGGTACTGCAGCATGTCACGTCCCAGCATTCTGCCGGCCTGCTGTAGTTAGAGAAATGGTCAAGAAATTGGAGAATGAAGCTCGTAAGGAACAAGGAACATATTCCCTTCCTCATACAGTAGATTCAGTGATGGCAAGGACACAGAATATCCCTCTTGTGTGATGTCTGCTTAAAAAACCAAAATGAGCACAACCAGGACAGTTTTTCTAAGAAGAGTTTTGAGGTGTTTATGAGGAGATCCTGGACGCCAGGATTCCTATATTATGCACGCATCTGTACATTCCCATCGAGGCTGTTTCCCTTGACTTACCTGCTTTTATGTTGTGTAAAGAAAATGTGAGCCTTAATACACCCTGCCACCTATTTTTTTCTTATCAAATATCTATGAAACCCGAATTCCTTCTTTACACAGAAGCAAAGTGATATTCTTTCAAAGCAAACCCAGATACTATCCGAATAAATGGCTTCCCAATGCTGTATAATAAGAATCAAACTCCCTAGTAGGCCAATAGGACACGGTTTCTGCCTGTTTCTCCTACGTCATTTCTCAGGATGTTTCTCTTCATTTTTTTGGGCTCCAAACTCACAGGTTTTTCTCCAGTGCCCCAGTTTGCGCAGCTCCTTCTGGGTGAGGGACACAGGTGCGCGCGCTGCCCCTCTCTCTTCCTGGAGCACCCCAGCCCCGCTTCTCCCTTCAGGTTGCTCATCGGCATCCTTCAGGTTTCAGCTGCAATGTCTCCTTGGAGACCTTCCCTTTTGACATTATCTTAAGCAGTTTCCCTGTTATTTTCAGACTTTTATTATTATTACTATTACTATTATTTTAACATTTATCCACTCACCAAAGCTTGCAATTACGTTTGTTGGTGTTTACTTCTTTTTTAAAGGGATTTGATCTCTGTCTACCTGGAGTTCCAATTGGGTCTCTATCTATTAGGAATCATGGACACTGGCAGAGCAGGTGACTTCTCTATAGCTCAGTTTCCTCATCTATAAAGTGAGCATAACATTTACCTCATAGGGTTGTCAGGAAAAATACATTCATACGTGCAAAATGTGTAGGACACTACGTGGCATATAACAAGGCTTTGGTTTTGTGTCAAGCGTCATTCGTGCTGTCATAACCATCCTCTCTGGGTGCTGGAACATTCCTCCCCTGCTCAGGATGTCTTCCTTCTTTACCTGCCTCCCCCCAGCCGCCACCCAGAACTGTTTCCTGTCCCTTTGCCTGGCTTTGTTTATCTCCATAGCCTTTTAAAACTTTTTCTGTATTTGTCTTTTTATTGATGCTATCCCTCGATCACGGTAATTTTAGCTCCATGAAAGCAAGGAGTTCATTCTGTTCACTGCACTATGTCAAGGGTCCATGTAAGGCAGGTATCAGGCTATCAGTGAAGATCTGTTGCACGAGTGGATAACTGGGAAATCATTTACCCTTATCGCCAGTCTCCCTCTCTGAAATGTAAACACGGATCGTGTCTGCCTTGCTGACATGTACGTACCTGGCAGGAATCAGTTCCTAGCGAAATAGGCTCTGTCAATATTTGTTAAAGGCACGAGTTTTAACATGTGAAAACATGATTTTGAGGCTTGGCTAAAATCACGGACGTGGGAAATCTTAGCGATAAACACATCTGTGATTACCACCGTTTCATTTAGTAGTGGTGCTGGTACTGTTTCGTGGTCAAAGCAGTTTCATAAAGAGCTGTAACAATTTAAAAAATCATATCACCTAAATATTCTTTTCTTACATACCCTTTCAGTCACATTTGAATACACAAAGAGGCATTTCCTGTCTCTTTTTTTACACACTTGGGATGAGGGGACGACACTATGCATACAGAACTTAACATATGAGCAATCGTGTTCAATTTACCAAGAACTTGGTGCTACGTACATACCTATGTCCTTATTTTTTTCTTTAGTTTTTAAAATCTCTCCACTGGATTCAATCTGAATCCAGTCGGTTACTGGATGTCCACTGAACATCAAGTATTTTTGTCTTAATCTAAAGATGTCTTTACAAGGAAAATATAATGTTGTTCATTCATATTTTAAGGGATACCACTAACACCAAAGACTATTTTCCCCTCCATCTCATACATAAAGGCTGAAGATCCAGAAATAGCATGTTCTTGGCCCCCTAATCTCCAAGTCTTTTAGTGGGATATCAGACAGCTGTCCAAAGAGAGTTAAATATGTACAGCATTACACTTACGGGGCTAAAGAATTGCCAGAGAAAGTTGGTGCTTTACGGCTCAGAAAAAGATGCAGTCCACCAAGTCTATGGACTGCAGGTGCCAACGTCACACAGAAATGCCCGCATCTGCTGTTCGTGTTCGCTGTCTGGTTCCACAAGTTCCAGAACTTCTTTTACAAATGAGATCTTATTACTTTCCTAATCCGCGGTGAAATTCTTAAAAGCATTAATGCTTTTAGTAACTTTGGTGTGTGTAGCATTTTGATTATCCAGGCTAGTTTGAGATCTTATCCATGAATTCCTTATCTGCTTTTCTGAATCTTCTGTCGCAGCATGGGTTTTCCTCTTCATTTCTCACTAGGTCCAACACAACTGATGATGTCAAAGAAACATCTTTCCAGTGACTTCTTATTCCCCAGCTCTCTCTCACCTTGTTTCCAAGTCCTCTGTTGTCCTACATAGGAGTTTACTCCTACCTTCCTAATTGGAAGTGTTTTATTGTGAGTCTCATCCTTTCTTTATTCCTAAAAGATTTGATCTAATAAACATAACTCATTTGCCCTTACTGGGAAGAAACATCATGAGAAAATGATTCCATCGTTTATTTTCCCACTAACCCTGTGTCAGTTAAGAGAGATTACATTGAACCCCTTGTGAAAGTGATGCATGAGGAAGAGAGACAAAGGTTTTTTGGAGTTTATTTTTCTTTTCCCAAAAATACTTGCAATTCGTTTAGGAATCTCAATATTTAATAGTCATAATTTTCTGATTTTAACATTATATGCAAAATGCTTTATGCTTGCCTAGGGCAGGATATAGAATTTTAAAAAGCCTATACAGTGATAGGACAGGAGCAAAAAATCTTTTACAAAGCATCAAAATATTTTATAACATTTTCTCTAATGTGTATATCTAAAATTAAAATAATAGTTAACAATTTTTAGGTGTAGGTTGAGATGGCAAATGCATTAATTTTCTTTTTTAGTTGAGTTTACTTTTTTAAAATCAGGAATGATAGGTATTTCTGAGTTTATAAGTTGGTTATGATTATAAATGCTTGGAACAAAAATGAAGAATATGGGTTCTTTTTTTATATAAGTATTACTACTCAGCGTAGAGTGCTTGCTTTGAACAGTTTGGGCATACTGGGTTTTAGGGAAAGCTTTGCATTTCTCCCGGCTTTCTTTGCAGCTGCTTAATTCCTAATAGTGGGAGGGTACTTTCTTTGGTTGCTCCCAGGCACAGTAGGGTGAGTACCTGAAGGCCAGAGCTCTACCACTGTTAGTAATTTGTGAAGACTCCCCGGGGGGACAGTTAACGAGATTGATGGAAAAAGGTAGCTGCATCGCATCTGGTTTGAGTTAATTTTTGCTTGATATAACTTTTTATCTCTTTCTGCCAATAGTCCTTATTGCTCTGATTTATTTTAGAAACAGGAGCTAAAAATAAAGAATCCATTTATTCTTGTTTCAGGAGGAATGTGGCTTGTGTTTCTCAGAAAGGACGGGTGGGTTGGTTTCTCTTTAAGCAAAAGTGAAAAAAGAACAGAGATGTGGCTTCTACCTTATGAGAACAACAAAAACAACCATAAATAGAATCGTCAGCAGATTAGGATATTGTAAAATCATATTAATGAAATTTGAAGAAGAAAAAACAACCCTAAAACTTAGGACGGGGAGACCACATGAGAAATGACTCCTCGGGACCAGGAGCCATGGGGCTTTTCATTTCTTCGTTTCTGTCTCCATGCGGCTTTTCTCTTGATTCCAACTTCGAGGACCCCCGCGATGAGACTGGAATAAGTACCCCAGCTGCATGGCCAGAGAACGCATTACGTATATTTGCTCTGGTCCTGCCAACAATAAAAAGGAGCAACAACAAAGACGACCTTGAATCTTTTACTTAAGGACTCTTCCTTGTAGCTTTAAACATTGTCAAAATAATACACATTTTTATGGTGCCATTTTTCTTGGGTTTTCAACCCAAAGGGTAAACAGCAGCTGTTGGAGACGTTGCGGAATCTGCCATGGAACTGGCGGCACTTT
The DNA here is from genome assembly GCF_002007445.2 of Ailuropoda melanoleuca. NCBI lineage: Eukaryota > Metazoa > Chordata > Mammalia > Carnivora > Ursidae > Ailuropoda > Ailuropoda melanoleuca. Next base: position 155,774,620 of record NC_048218.1, read on the forward strand.
TCCGGCCTGTAGCTCCGAACGTCCACACCTAGGCTGGAAAGCTGATCGTCTCTCAGCAAACGGCTGAGGGCTTGGGGTCCGGCCGAGCTACCCCCTCTGCTCTGCTACTTCTTCCTGCACTCTTTCTATTCCTTACTAGCTGCTTCCCTTTTTGATCGCCAGCTTCCTCTTTGCTTCTGGCTTCTAGTCCTAATTTACCCCTCCCCTGTCCATGATGCTGTGACTGCATCCTGACTCTTATCTTATGGACAGTTGAAAAACCTTTTTTGTTTCATCTGAATCCACACGTGTTAGCTCGGAAGCCTGCTGCTTTCAAAACAAACAAACAAAACAAACAAACCAAAAAACCCCCCAAACCTTTAAGGTACTGATAAGGTGGTTGTCGAGATCCTTAAGTGCCCACTCACTCACGTTAGAGTCTACCTTAAAATAGCGTACCACGTTTGCTGACGCTTTTTTTGTAACATGGGAGCAGATAAAACTACACATTTGGCTGTGAAAAGGAGGGCCGCATGATAACCGTTCATGCTTATTGACATTTCAATTGTCATAAAAGCTTAAAACAAACCTCTTTTCTGCTCTTTAAAGAAAAAACTCAACATTTCCATAGAAACACAAAAACATGCAAGTATGTACTATCTTCTGTAGTATTTTGCCACCCTGATATATGGCGAATGAATGTTCCTTAAGTATGGCCACTTGCAGTCTGGAATTACCCATGCCCTTCCTCGAGAATGTTCACAAGACGCTAGTGCACCTGAGAAGCAGGGAGGCATGGATTTTGCCCTTTTGCATGTGTAGTTCGTCCTAAGGTACAGTTCTATAGGGAAACAATGGCTTTCTAATTAAAAAATTGCCGGTGCTAGTGATGACCGGTACTTTTTTTCATTCCCGTTCAGGCTTATCCGAACACTTACTCAATCCCCCTGGGCTTCCTCAAGCTCGCAGTTGCACACGGGCAACTCCACTCAAAAGGCCTACGGGCACTTGGCCACCGGGGTGTGCAGCTGTTACTGCCACTCCCTCCGCACTAGACAATGAACGGTTGTGGACTCTTCTGTCAGGGTCCAATCCCAACAGCACCTGGGTTGCTTAAGGCTCTTCTTTGGCATTCCCCACCCCCCACAGTGCTTAATTATGCACACAGATTCTAGAACCAATGTATCACTATGGGTGAACATGTTAAAATGCAGATGCCTGGGAGGCCCATTTTTAATGGCCTCGATTTGGAGTCACTTTCCAGAAGATTACCTCATTACCAGGCACCCCTAGTGGTTGAAGTCACAGACCACATTTTATGAAACCCTGACTAAGGAAGAAAAAAAAAAGGGTAAAGTTAAAAAAAAAAAAAAAAGACCACCAGATTTTCCAGGGTCTAAAAAGTAAACCAATAAAGATAGATATATTTATAAGAAGATAGACTATGGAGAACTCTTATGTATGTAAAGCCTTATAAAAATCAAGTCATTTACATGATGTTAGAACAATTCCAAACAATTCCATGTAAATAATGCATGTAATTGGAATTATGCATAATGTGATCAAAATCAGTAGCAGTTCCCAGGCTGGCTTTGATTTTTGCAACTTCCTCATAGAGTTAAGCTTTCTAAATGCTGGGGTGACGTAAATGTGAACCATGCCAAGATTCCCAGGAGCCAGGGTCATGCCAGCAGTTAAGGACATGGGTAGGTCACACTTACCTGTGCTGTATTCTTTTAAGAGGCTGGAAGCAGGAAGAAAACTCTTTAGATAGGTGAAGACAGGAGTAAGAAGAACTACCTACAGAAATGAAACAATCAAGTCGAAGAATAGATGATGACCGTGCAAGCTGAGCCTGGAGAGGGTGCTCAGTTATATTTACTAAATATTTAAATGGTTGAACACATCAGTATATCATTCCACTGGGGTATGACTTTCCTTTTTCTGTTTTTTCTCATTCACATCTACTGAGGATGTCCGATGTTACCCCAGGCTCTCTTGTTGTGTTTTTGTCTCCAACCCAAACTCCCTTGAAACATCTTCACTAGGTAAAATCTCCAGTTTTCTTTTCTTTTTTTTTTTTTTTAAGATTTTATTTATTTACTTAATTAGAGTATGAGTAGGGGGAAGGGGCAGAGAGAGAGAGAGAGAGAGAGAGAGAAAGAGTCTCAAGCAGACTCCGAGTTGAGCCCAGAGCCCAATGCGAGGCTCGGTCCCAGGACCCTGAGATCATGACCTGAGCTAAAATTAGGAGTCTGATGCTTAACCGACTGAGCCACCCATGCACCCCTCAAGTTTAATTTTCTAAATTGGTCTTCTTCCTACATTCCTTGTTTTATCCCCATTCTTGTCATTTTGTTCAGAGAAGGGGGAAAAAATAGGAGTTCCTTTTCTAAAATGTAAGGCTCCCAGCATGGGTACTTCTATTCTCCATTAAAACTTGCCTCATTCTGTCATTGGGAGGAGCTTCCTACCCCATAGCTTGGTTTCCTAACTAAACACCCAAGCAAATGTAGCTAGTCCCAAGTCTTGCTCATGTATATATATATTTTTATACATTAAAAAGAGCTGGAGTTAAAATATAAATGCATATTTTGATAGGCCCGAGTGAAGAAAGTCAACACATACATTCCAGGCAGAGGAAACTTAACAACTCGTTGGAAAATACAAACTAGTCCTGCTTCTCAGATTTGTAAAACATTCAAAATATATGAAGACCAATGGCGTGAAGGAGAAAAACCAAGAAAAAGAAAGAGAATAGATTTCAGTAGAAACAGAGATAATTCAGTGAATAGAGGATAATGTAACAACAACAACAACAAAATCAAGAATCTATGAAAAATGAGAGAATAAGAACAAAGTTTTAGAAATCAAACACACCTCTACCAAAGTAAAATTTTCCATACAAGAGTTTGAAGATAACACAGAAAGTTGCCTGGAAAATAAAGCAATGACAAAAATAAAGGAGACTTGAAAGAAAAGATGAAACAGAGAAAAATCACTCTAAGATTTATAATACAGCAGGTCCAGAAATGAGGAACAAAGAGAAGTGTGGGGTGGAAATTTGCAAAAAAATGAGAAGAATTTCTCACAGCTCAAGAGAGAGCCCAGTCTTCAGAGTAAAGGGCTACTGATGACCAGAGTGAATGAAAGAAGACACACCTGGATTCACATCTGCATCATTTCCTATACTAAAGATGAAGAGAAGATCTTCAAAGCTTCTGGAGAGTCAGGAGGAAAATGCTGACATAGATCAGGAAGCATCAGAACAACATAGGAATCATGGACACCAGAGAACAACAGATTAATGACGTAGAAGGCCCAAGGAAAAATGGTATGAACTTAGAATTTTATGCTCAAGCAAACTATTTGTCATGTGGGAAAGCCAATGAAAATGTCTCAAAAACACAGGAACTTAGAAATTATAGTTGTCATGTACCCTTATTCAGAAGAAGTTACTCAAAGAAAGAAGCTAAGAAGGAAGGAAGGGAAGAAGGGAGGATGGAGGGATTTCAAAGGATGTGGTAAACAGCAGCACAATTCAGGAGTTGGCTTTGAGTTAATCCTAGGACGGCCATTGTATTAGTGAGCCTGGAAGACAACAGTTTTGAAGAGTGGGTCACCTTGTTTTAAAGGAGAAAATTCAAGTGGATGTCATTAAGATGGTGGATGATGTAATGACATGGTGACAAAAGTCCTATGTTAAGTTTTCCACAGCAAGAAAAGACAAAGGCCAATTCCATGATGAACAAAGCTGTGGCTCAAATGGGCGTGATATTGAATAAATAATGAGTAAGGGAATATTTTCTTTTGAGTGTCATAGAGATAATGACATTGGACCTATGGAGAAGGAAATGTACTCCTCTAACACAACACTTGGCTCTTCTCTGAAAGAAATATACATAAACATGCACCAGTCAGGTCTCATTGCAAGAAAAACCACTGAAAAAGTCTTACGCAGAATGGGGTTTAAGACATGTTTAAGACATTGCATGATCATTGAAAGGGTTGGCAGGGTGAAAGGGCACCACTAGTAGAATCCTTGGTACTACCTCTACCAATTGGATCTAGAGGTCTGGAAGCTGCAACTGTCCCGGAGGGAAGGAAGCTGCAGAATCATCACAGAAGTTACTAGGCATGCTGCTGGTCGCAGGAAACATGGAATTTCGCTTAGCTGCTGTAAACACTGGGTATGCCAGCCACCACCTCTGCCAGAGAAAGAATGGCTTCCACCTTCCAACATTTTTCCAAGTACATCTCACTGGACCCCTCTAAATTTAGTGTAGAACACTCCTGGTGAGGAAGTGTCATAGAGAGATGGATTGAGGTGTCTCACTCCTACAATAAAAGGCAGAGTTTAAAACAGACTGGGGGCATGTGTGGATTACCAATAAGCAAAATCCTCCACTAAGGATAATAGAAGTTAATTTATTTTCAATTTTTAGAATCAACCTATAGTCAAAATATGAAAGATGTAAAAAAATAGCTATCGTACACAACGTAAGTATTATCAATGTTTAAGGTAAACAGAATAACACAGTATTTAAGTACGCTATTAACAGATTCAAATGTAAGATAAATATAAAATATAACAGATGTAGCAGATGTAACAAATACAACAGATGAAAATATAGATACGAATGTAACTAATAGAAACAATAAAATAAATTAAAACTCTTTTTTAGAGTAGGAATAGATAATGCCTTAAATGCTTAGAAAATGTGCTATGAGCATTTTATTTTGAGTGGGAGAGGGAACCATGACAAGAAATAACAGAAACACAAGTAGGAAGTGGTATGTGGGATTGGGTGGGTAGGGGTGGGCCTTGAGACTATTGCTTTTCATTTTTAAATCCTTCCATTGTGCCTGATTTAAAAAAAATATGTATATATTGCATAAAAAATTAAAAATTTATAAAAGTTCTTTTAAAAAATTATTTGAGAGAGAAAAACAGCGTTAGTGTGTGCAAGCAGGAGTGGGGGGACAGAGAGAGGGAGAGAGAGAGAGAGAGAGAGAAGCAGACTCCCTGCTGAGCAGGAAGGCGAAGCAGGCTGGGGGCTGATCCTAGGACCCTGGGATCAGGACCTGAGCCAAGGGCTGATGCTTAACCGACTGAGCTACCCAGGTGCCCCTAAGAAGTTGTTCTTATTATCATCCTCAAATAAAGATGCTGCTTGAAATTTAAAAAAAATATATTTAAGAAATTTTGCCCCTTTAATGATACTCATATATTTGCTGGATTATTAAAACTCCTTGGGATCTCTTTGGATCAAAATGATCAGGATTTTGTTTTCATTAGTATTGAAAACGATTCCAATTAGCTAACTCTATCTCCTTTTTGCACCACCATGTTTGGCACTTACCTGAAGCAGGTGTGTTACTGACAGTGATTTGCACGTGCTGGGCTCTGCCTCCCATGCTGTTTGTTTTCAGTAAGGCACACGTGCCATGCCTGGGTAGGACCAGGATCCAAGTGTAGCCGATTAGATCAGATATTATCTGAAAGTATCTGGGGAAGAGAGTGTAATCAGGAATCATTAGTTGAAATGAGTGGCCTTGAACTGTTTTAAAGTGGCATGTATTAATTTATAAAAATAGTAATGAATAATAATGAGGAGAGAAATAACAAGTACTGAGTGTGCTATAGTGATACACTTACTACTGTTTTCCTTTTAACTAAGACAGATTGGATTGATTCCTGCCTTCTCCAAGCTTGTGAATCTATTGGCCTCTACAAAACTAAGTTAAATAAGAAAGAGCCATCTTTTTCAAAGTGTGACCCAAAAGAGAGTTGCGAGGTCAAATAAGTTAAGGAAATGCTGGTTGAACCTACCTAAACACCCTAACGTCCTTACTGCAGAATTTCTCAGTCAATTCCAAGATGCATCATGAGTATCTGAGACAAAACATGTGGCATTCCCGATCCTAGTTCACTAAGTACAGTTATGTTACAGGACTAACATCCTATGAAACATAGATTTGAAATTTGGGAGTTTAAATTAGGCTGTTATGGGAAAAAGAAAGAATGGTAAAGAAGGATCTGGTAACATTTAGGCAGAGGTATTGCTATTTGGGGAAACAACTGAACAATTCTGAGATTGTTGGGGAATAGTCCAATGTATCTGTTTAATCTTTCTATCCATCCATCCACCTATCATCTATCATTGTTTTAAACTGAGGTAAAATTGGCATATAACATATGAGTTTCAAGTACACAGCATAATAATATGATGTTTTTATACACTACCACAAGAAGTCTGGTTGCCATCTGTCACCATGCAATTGACCCCTTCCACCAGTTTTACCTACCTAAAACCCACTTCCCCTCTGGTACCAACAATTCTCTGAATCTATGAGGTTTTTTTTTTCCCCCATCTGTTTTTTAAATTCTACATGTAACTGAAATCATATGATATTGGTCTTTCTCTGATTTATTTGACTTAGTATAATATCCTCAATGTCCATCCATGGTGTCACAAATGGCAAGACTTTCTTCTTTCTAGTGGCTGAGCGGTATTTTTCTCTCTCTCTGTGTGTGTGTGTGTGTGTGTGTGTGTGTGTGTGTGTGTTACATCTCCTTTATCCTTCTGTGGATAAACAGGTAGGTTGTTTCCGTATCCTGGCTATTATAAACAATGCAGTGAACATTGGGGTGAATATATCTTTTTGAATTAGTGTTTTCGTTTTCTTTGTATAAATACCCAGAAGTGGAATAGCTGGATTATATGGTATTTTTAGCTTTAATCTTTTGAGGGACTCCCATACTGTTGTCTATAGTGGCTACACCAATTTACATTCCCACGGACAGTGTATGAGGGTTTTTCTCTACATCTTCGCTTTTAGGTATTTTATTTTTTTTGATGCAGTTGTAAATGGGATTGTTTTCTTAATTTCTCTTGCTGATAGTTTGTTTTTAGTGTATAGAAATGCAACAGATAATTATATTGATTTTGTAGCCTGTCACTATACTAAATTCATTTATTAGTTCTGACAGTTTTTTTTGGTGGAGTCATTAGGTTTTTCTATATGTAATGTCAAGTCATCTGCAAATAGTGACAGTTTTACTTCTTCCTTTCCAATTGGAACACCTTTTATTTGTTTTTCTAACCAAATTACTGTGGCTAGGATTTTCAATACTATGTTGAATAAAAGTGGGGAGAGTGCCATCCCTGTCTTTTTTCTGGTCTTGGAGGAAACACTTTTAGTTTTTTACCATTGAGTATGATGCTGACTGTAGGTTTGTAATATATGACCTTTGTTACATTGAGGTACATTTCCTCTATATCCACTTTGTTGAGAGTTTTTATTGTAAATAAATATTGAATTTTATCAAATGCTTTATTTGCGTCTATTGAGATGATCATTTATTTTTCGTTCTGTTCATGTGGGATATCATGTTGTTTGATTAGTGTTGTTGAACCATTCTTGTACCCCTGGAAGAAAATCTCAGGGTGCCTGGGTGGCTCAGTTGGTTAAGCCTCCAACTCTTGGTTTTAGCTCAGGTCATGATCTCATCGGTCATGGGATTGAGCCCTGCATTGGGCTCCAAGCTCAGCAGGGAGTCTGCTTGAGATTCTCTCCCTCTGTGCCTCCCCCCCACTCTCTCTCTCAGAAAAATAAATCTCTAAAAAAAGAGAAAATCTTACTTGATTATGATGTATGATCCTCATTCATTAATGATTTTGGTTTACTAATATTTTCCTGAGTATTTTTGCATCTATGTTCATCCAGGATATTTGCCTGTAATTTTCTTTCTCTCTTTCTTTCTTTCTTTCTTTCTTTCTTTCTTTCTTTCTTTCTTTCTTTCTTTCTTTCTTTCTTCTTTCTTTCTTTTTTGTGATGTCCTTGCCTGGTTTTGGTATCAAAATAATGCTGGCCTTGTAAAATGAGTTTGGGAGCATTCCTTCCTCTTCAATTTTTTGGAAGAGTCTGAGAAGGATAGGTATTAAATCTTACTTGAATATTTGGTGGGATTCATCAGTGAAGCTGTTTGGTTCTGCACTTTTGTTTGGGGAAGTTTTTGGATTACTGATTCAGTCTCCTTACTAGTAATTAGTCTATTCAGTTTTTCTCTCTCTTCATGATTTAGTCTTGGATGATTGTATGTTTCTAAAAATTTATCCATTTCTTCAAGGGGGTTGTCCAATTTGTTGAGGTATAACTGTTCATCTTAGTCTCTTTATAGTCCTTCGTATTTCTGTGGTATTATTTGTAATGTCTCCTCTTTCATTTCTGATTTTATTTGTTTCAGCCCTCTTTTTTTTCTTGGTAAGTTTAGCTAGAGGTTTGTTAATTTTTCATCTTCTCAAAGAAACAGCTCTCAGTTTCACTGATCTTTTCTATTTTATTTAAGTCTCTACTTCATTTATTTCTACTCTGATCTTAATTATTTCCTTCCTTCTACTAACTTTGGACTTCATTTGTTCCTCTTTTTCTAGTTGCTTTAGATGTAAATTTGGATTGTTTATTTGAGATTTTTCTTGCTTCTTGAGGTAGTCCTCTACCACTATGAACTTCCTTCTTAGAACTGCTTTTGCTTCATCTCATAAATTTTGGAATGTTGCTTTTCCATTTTCATTTTCCTCAAGGTATTATTTTGATTTCCCCTTCTATTTCTTCATTGACTTATGGGTTGTTCAATAACATGTTTCCTCTCCATGTATTTGTGATTTTTTTTTTCCAGTTTTCTTCTTGCAACTGATTTCTAGTTTCACACCATTGTGGTCATAAAAGAGACTTGTATAATCTCAGTCTTCTTAAATTTATTGAGACTTGTTTCATAACCTGACCTGTGATTTGTCCTGGAGAGCGTTCCATGTGCACTTGAGAAGAACTCAGGTTGATAGCCTGCCAAGAACTATCTCTTGGATTGTTTCAGTCCTAGGGGCCCTACAACTCAAGTCTCCCTTGTCACCAGAGCCAGGCATTCAAGGGGTGTCCCGTGTGTGGATTGCGTGTCTCTGCTGACTTCAGCAGGGCCGCAGAGGAGCTCGGGGCTGACGCGGGCCTGCTGGCTGCCTCTGGCCTACAGGACAAAGCATAGGCAGGCCAAGCCCGTAGGTTGCAGTGGAGCCCTGTGAGCCCCTGGGGGCAGGACAAGCCGCCAGTGTTAGCAAGGTAAGAGGAGTGCAAAAATGATCCGTGCAGGTGCTGGCAGACTGAAGTGAGTGTGCAAAAATGGCACCCGCCAGTGCCTCCTACCCTGGAGAAAGTCCGACCAGACCCCGACATCTCAGGCAGATAATGAAGGATCAGCTAATGAACCTCCCTGGCCTGAGGTCTGAGTGCTTTTCACACCACTGCTTTTGTGCTGGGGCCCAAGGTGATTGAGTCTGCACACGAATCCTCTGAGATTGGACTTTTCTTTCCTCTCAGCCTTTTGGCTGTCTTGGACGTAAGTCTTGTTGGTTTTCGGAGCCAGATATTTTGGGGACTTTTCTCTCCAGGGCAGATCTCAAGGGTTTGGGTCCCGAAAGGGGGTATGAAGCCCTCACTCCTCAGGGAGAAGCTGTGTTTCTGAGATCCCTCCTGATCGTGGGTTGCAAGTCTCTGCCTCTCCTACCAGTCTCATTGTGGCCCCTTTTGAGTGGAGGAGCTCTTTAGCTGTTCTCAGGTCTTTTCAGAGAGAATTGATCCAAATGTAGCCGTAGATTTGGTGTGTCTGTGGGAAAAAGTGAGTTCAGGATTTTCCTATACCCCCATCTTGAAATATTGCCTATTCAGAAAAATGTTCTGGAGAACCGGTCACAAAGCCCCCTCGTCAGTGGTCGGAGACATGAACAGGAAGTTTTTCTTCCTGGTGAACACAGCCCCAAGTTGTCCCAGTGGTGCCTCCTAGGTCCTGAGGAAACGCAGCTCTTGTCCTCACCTTGGACATGGCCCTGATACCCTCCAGAGCTATCAATCATCTTATTTTTTGTTTTTTTAATGTACTGACTTCAAATTCTAGATTGACTCAGTAAATGCTATCCAGTTAACTATGCAGCGTGGGATCATATTTTCAAGTTTCTTGATTAGTAAAAATAAAAAGTAGCTATCTATGGTATCGCTAGTTATTCCAAAGCTGTTTTCTTGAATCACATTTCAGGAACAAGATTGTAAGAATTGCAACAACCGAGCTGAAACTGAAGCAAATATATCTGTGATGTTAACAAGAGATAAAAAGAACTGTTACCCTTTAGATTAGAAAAATCTGATGTTATCAGGTCTAGAAAGGACCTCCTTTGAGTTAATTGGAAGCTTTGTTGCAAGAATTCAGGGACAATCCCTCAGAAAGAAATAATATGTACACAAGATGAAAATATAAAAATGAGAAACCTCTTCACAACATAGTAGCTTTGTTTTCTTCCCAGCAGCTTTTTTATCTGACAAATTCTTCACTATCTAAAGCATAAATTTAAAGAAAAGACATAGGCTCTTAGGTTAACATCGACTGTACTATTTCAGTAGATGAAAGGGCAGTGGTGGCTCAGCACAGAGTGTGGGCAATAGTAGATGGAAACATCTTTGTAACATATTCTCTTCTCAGACACACACACAAGATTATTAGTAGAGACTTCTCCTTGTATATCCCAGGGTATGCTTAAGTTTCTATTAATATGTATAACTTTTCACCACTGGATTTTCTCTAAGGCAATTGCAAATAAGCTTATTATGGAAGATAAAATGGATCTGCTATGCCTAAATCTCATATTAGCTCATCATTTCAAGTTTTCTCCTTAAAAAATACATTTTCTGAAGTGTTAAAATTATTGTTATAAAGCTTCCCCACTTTCTTTCTTTAATGATTTACTTAACTTTAAAAAATTTTTTTCACTTCAAAAGAAATTCAAGATTTTTGGGGTTGTCATAGAAAAGACAGAAAAAAGGATCATAAAAAAAAATTTAAAATATTAGCCACCAGTTACTATCTAGATGGAAAAAGGCAATATTTTTAATCTTTTGCTGACTTAATTCTCAGATTTTATTTATTTCTAAGTAAACATACACATATACATGACAGGATACTCTGGTATTTTTGGTTTTACTCTCTGCCATAGGAATCCGGAAAAAAATGTGAGGAAATACCACTTTTGCATCTCAGAGTAGCCAAAAGTTGTACTCCAGAGTTCTTATTTATGACTTTTGTGTTGACTGACCAGGAGCAAAAGTTGCCAGCTCCCTAGAAAATAATTTTCATGTATGCTTTTGTTCTTAGAAAAACCTGGGCTCCAAAAAGCAAAAGCAGGCCGCTCTTCAGAGAAAAAAATGTTCCTTGTAGTCTTGGTTGATACTTGGAATTTTTTTTTTTTTCCTGTGGGGGTTGATGGGTCATAGGGAAGATGATGAACTATAGTGAGACTTCTCAGATAGTCTGGAGATTGCCAAGAGCTGTGATCTTGGGAGGTCAATGAAGAATTCCCAGATGACAGATTGGCAAGGACACTGGGGAGCTCTGAGCTCTCTGGTAAGTGACCAGGTGAACCTCCCCAAATGTTCAAAGCTTAATTAAATATTTGAGATTCTTTCAAAAACACTGATAAGAGGAAGCCTCTCTCCTGAACCACATATAACTTAGAATTTCTTGAGAGCCAGGTAGATGAGGTTTGGAGCAGACTTCTCCGATGTGGAGAGATGGAGGTCACCCACACAATCTCAGTGTTCCTCTCAGTTTGACTAAACGTTAGATAGTTTTAGTCTAGACTCTTAGTCTCTGACTTACCTTTTCTTAGAATATTTATGTTAGAAAACTTTCCTTTGTAAATTTTTTCTCTGCCCCCTTTTTAAAAAAGATTTTATTTGATTATTTATTTGAGAGAGAGAGAGTATGGAGAGAGTGTGAGCAGGGGAGAGGGGCAGAGGCAGAGGGAGCAGCAGACTCCCGGCTGAGCAGGGAGTCCCAATCTGGGGCTCAAGTCCAGGACCCTGAGATCATGATCTGAGCCTAAGGCAGATGTTTAACAGCTAACTGACTGAGCCACCCAGGTGCCCCTCTCTGGCCCTTTGAAATGTAAATTTTCTACAATCCAGGAATGTCTTTCTCCAACCTGAGATCCAGCTCTTTGAAACGTGGTCATCAAACAACATAGGGGGCTCCTATCTCTAAGTTTCTATGTGATGGTAGGAATCTAACTTCAATAAGCACCAATAAGCAACTACAGAAGACCCGATATCAGTGTCTAACCTCCCTCCTCAAGCTCACCCCAGAATTTAAGAAATTTTCTGGCTTTTGTTACAGTGAAGTTGAGTTTAATCTTTCTTCCCTATTACAAGTCATAACCCGATTGCAAAAGCCTTGAATAAAGTCTTTATTGCTAATTTTCGTAAGCATCAGGTGCAATTTTTGTCCTTAACAAAGGAATGGGATGTTACTTCCAGCAGAGTATATGCAATGCAGTCTCTTTTTCTTTCCTTTTCTTTCCTTCCTCTGGATAATTTTCTGAGACCTTAATTCTGGGCTTGTTTTCTGATGGAGACATGAAAGATTCCATTCCTTACATCTGGAACAATAAGGCCTTTGTTCCAGGCTTCCCTTGCCTGAGGTAAATTAACTATTTTCAGTGTTTCCATTATGAGAAAAATAATTATACTTCCATAATGGGTATTTTTTATTAAATGGGATCCAAATAAGAAGGCATTATAACAGTGCCTATTATATGGAAATATCAACCAGTAGTGGTAGCTCTGATGATAGTTATTTTAATCTTCATGCAAGAATAAGAAGTGAGAAGAGTTGGTATCAGAAATGGACATGTTTATTGAGGTCACCTTGGCAAGTTCCAGCCTTTCTGAGAGCTTCCTTCTCTCATATATGTCTGTCATGGTTGTGGTTGTTCTTTTGGAATAATAATCAAGTATCATCATATATGTGAGAAGCAATTTTGCAAGGTGATGACACTATTATCATTACAATGCTCTACCATTTCACTACTTTTTCGACACTCAATTTAAAAATGGGAAGGACAATAAAATAGAAAAATTTCCAGAAAAGACTACTTGAAAAAAAAGTGAGGTAAATTGATAAATGCTCTATAATGGATATAATCAGATATAGAGAAGATAGAAAATGAGGGTTTTTTGCTAATATAAAAAGTGAATGAAATAAATACTTTTGAAAAGAAAAAAATTAAATTGTCTAAAATGTTTCAAGAAGAAATTTTAAAAACATGAATAGACCTCTATCTATGGTATAAAAATAAAAGATATATTTAAGGGAATTTCTGTTAAATATTTAAGGAATAGATAATCCACAAGCTATTGAAGCTGTTCAAGGGCAGAAAAAAATGGTAACTGTCTTGAATTTACCAGTCACATATCAATTAATTTTACCAAAGTTTAATATCAATTTTCAACAAAAAGAATCTCTATTTCCCCTCAGCAAAGAAAATCAGAGATAAATTCTTCTTATAAGTATTTAAAAAAAAAATCCTTAATAAAATGTTAGCAAACTGAAGTCCTCAATAAGTTAATTCAATCGGATCTTAATTTCAACGACAGAATCCACTCTGACTTTAGCAGAAATGGTTTCTAAATGTAGCTTATAGAATTTCATAAGGAACAGAGGCTCTGTAGCTGCAGCTGATACCTTGGCCCAGCCACAGGGTAAGATTTTCTGGTCTTGCTGCTGGACATGGGTTCCATGGCTGTGCTACTGATAGGAATGATGCAGGAGCCTGGCCACTGCTGCTTTTCCCGCCGGTCTTCCAGCAACCCTCATTGCCAGACGTGAACTTATACAATATCTGCTTTCCATGGCATTTGCTAATTTCATGTGTATATCAGATTGGCTGATCTTAGTTATATATTGGGACTTCTTATAAGGGAGACTGAAGAAGAGTTTCTGTTGTCTAACTTTGAGATTCAAAAATTGAATCATGTGTAAATATCCCCCAACCTAAGAAAGTTATGCAAAAGCTGGTTCCTTTCTGAGCCAGATATTGCAAAGTCCATTAACTCAAGGATAATTCAACATTAGGAGAGTATGCCAAAAATCAATCACATTAAAAATTCACACTGAGAAAGGTAATCATCTCAGTAGATAATAAAAAGATTGAATTAAGTTCAACATCAAATCTGGATGAAAAGTCTCAGTAAATTAGGACTAGGAAGAGAGCTTTTGGATATGGTAAGGAATATTTAGCTTAAAATGAGAAACAACATACTTTCTAGTGAAACACACAAGGTATTATTTTTATCATCACTATCATTTAATGTCATTTGAGAAATTCTAATCAGTGCGATAAGAACTATAACTAAAATGGATCCAGAAGAAAAAGTATCAGTATTTGCACCCATATTTTTCTTCTCTGAAAGGCCAAGAAAATCAGCTGAAACTAACAAACAGGTAAAGAGACAAGTTTGCTACTTAAGACAATAAATAGCAATAGAAATCTCTTCAGTTTACAAGCAATATATGAGAAATATGGTGGGTTAAAAAAATTAACAAATATTAAATGACTATGAATAATCCTAAGAAGTTTATGCTACAAATCTTCACTGAGGAGAATAAAAGATTTACATAAGTGGAGAGATATCACATTTATTTGTATTAGGAGACTAATGCTATTCCATTATCAATTCTGATCAAGTTATTTCAGTTAAAATAAGACAGTATAATTTTTGGAAACTGAAAAATTATAAACTTCGCATGAATGAATTAAGTTTCTGTGCTACAACTATATTTGGAATTGACAGGATATAATAGGAATATATTTATGATTTACTTTTATTTTTTAAATTCACTATTTTTCTGAAATTCTCAAGAGCCACCAGAATTTCATGCTGGTGGTACGGCATCGCTATTTGTGCGTTAAAAAAACAAAACAACTTGGTTAAAGAAAATGTAAAAAGATCCTACTCTTTGAGATATGATCACTATTCTATAAAAGAATTTAGAATATGTATCTCTTTGTCTACTCCAACAATCATAGATATTACATAGTGGATTTTAAATGATCTCATCAAAATATGAAATAGCATTATAAATACAAGTCATCCTTCACATAATTCAAATGTGAGCTATGTTCACACTCTGTGATTCCTGGAATTTAGTTTTTGGAATGGTTTGGTAGATTGCGACTGTCAAAAATATATCAGATATTATTTGAACTTGTCCAGCATTACAGGCTGTATCAGCATTACAAGAAATGAGTAACAGAGAAAACAATGACAAAGTCATGGGCATGTCTAAAGGAACTTATCCTTGCAAAAGCTCTCATCATTTTTAGCGTGAATTTGATACAGTTTTAGCATAAACATAATCATAGAGTCTGATCAGACATTTTAATTCTATAGTTAATTTTTTTTAAAGGGATGGATGATGTTTAGACTTTGTGTATTATAATATTCATGTGAGAAATCACTACACTACTCTTTACAAATGGTTCAATTATACACATATTGTTTTAAAATGGTCTATAAAGAAAAAAATGAATATACATATATACACAATAGCTAGTCACTGTCTTTTCCAAATCGGAAGCTTACTTTATTGGCACATCTAACCTAGGTCTACTTTTTTTTTTTTAAGATTTTTATTTTTTTAAGTGATCTTTACACCCAGTGTGAGGCTCGAACTTTCAACCTCGAGATCAAGAGTCACACGCTCCACTGACCGAGCCAGCCAGGCGCCCCTAACCCGGGTCTACTTAATAGGATTTTTTTCTGGTCTTCCTGTTTATGTAGTTTTAGTTCCTTAGCTAAGATTAGGTAAAGTGAAATCCTTAGCATTCTAAACATATTAATTTGTATATAAACAGGAAGATTCAAAGGAGGTTTAGCTGGAACAAGGGTTAGATCTGCTAATGAATTATAGTCTTAGATTGTAAAAGAAGACACCATTGGATTTTGTGTATTTTCCAGAAAAATCCTGTGGTTTTATTTTTCTCAGTTTTTCTCTTTGACTGTGCAAGGAGATCAAAACTGAACAACTACATTGCTGAAAAATATCCTTTTAAACAGCAGGTGTAGAGTAGAATTTGAATACGTATTTCCAGAGACAAGAAGTCGAGAAGACAAAACTGCCCTTTCATCCTGCTAAAGCAAACAACTATAAAAAGATTGCCTGTATGGGGCAGGAATAAAGACAGTGAAAAATTCACCAGACTGGTTAGCTATGGTAAGCACCGTCATTTTACTTTTTGTAGTATTTAGTTAATTAATTAATTAATCAATCTTTTTTTAGGGGAGAGGGGCAGAGGTAGAGGGAGAGAGAGAATCTTAAGCAGGCTCCACACTCAGCATGGAGCCCCATGCAGGGCTTGATCTGTGGGTTTGATCTCACGACCCTGAGATCATGTCCTGAGCTGAAATCAAGAGTCGGACATTTAACCGACTGAGCCACCCAGGCACCCCTACTTTTAGTAGTTTTTAAACTTTAAGCAAGTTTTAAATCTAAGGCTATAGTGATAATAAACTGACTAGCATAGCTGTGGTTAATTGCTCATTTGTGTATGTAACATCAAAATTAGTGTTACTGACTTAAGAGAGTTTGTTCATGGGGAGGGATTATTACAAAACTTCATTTCTGATACTGAATAATGATTTTTCTAGGTATTACTTACCTTGATAAAATGAACAGCATTATGGTACTCTATTCCAATGTTAGTGTATAAAATCAGAGATACTGACTGTGGCTACATAACAGCTGTTTTCTCAATGAAGTGCTCGTCGGTTACACTCGACATTTTACCTGTAACCTTGGTGCCAGTGCATGTTGTATATGTGCTTCTCAGGAAGTTATGAAGGAAGGAATTAGGAATTCTTTTTCTGCTGGGGAGCCTTCCAAATGCGTTCCCTAAGCACGTTCATCATACTCAGGGTCACCACATTGAGTACATGTGTGGGGGAGAACCTGTGAGTTCCTATGGCCGACTCGATTGCTCGCTCTGTGTAACCTGCGTTCAATTCAGGTTATGGAAGTTCTGTTTATCTCCTGCTTCTCTCCATCTACTTTGGTTTCATGAACACCGTACTTTGAGCTCAGTAAACATGACTTGAGGTGATTTTCTCTAGCAGGAGTAGGAGTGGTCTCTGCAATGATAGCAGCCCTATGACTGAATAGGTTGCCACTCACTGTCATTGTTTCCATTCCAAAATACAAATGACAGGTAAAATTGGATGCATTAAGCTTAAAACAGAAATGGATTCCTCATCTTTTTATATTCTTCAACAGTGACATGAATTATTCTTTTTAAAGTTTTTGGCTCAACCAGCATGAGATTCAAATGTCTGAACTGGCCAACACCTAAAACAAGATCCACTATACTTCATTCTGCTTTTTAGACAGGTATTTATGTCTTCCTGATGGCATGGTTTTATAGCCAAAACAAAACAAAAACACCTTCAGCCAACATTTGGAAATTTTCTTATGGATGGGCCTTTTTTTTCCAGTAGTCTTCGTCAATGTTGAAAATGTTACCCTTGACATGTGGGAGATTTTACACTATGTGAAGCCTCTAAAACCCCAGCTTTTTGCTTAGTTGACCTGTTATTGTCTTTTAGACAGTGATGCATAGCAAAACTTTCATTGCCCTTGAAACTTGGCTCTTGAGCTGTAATATGAAACAAACAGCTGGGCTTACAATGAGAAGCTGTGATTGAAAAGGCATTTTCATGAATGAAGTAATTGAAAATATATGATCTCATTTCATACATTTACGGTAATGTACTGAGTCTGTACAGTAAATATACTAGGATGGCTATAAGCCTTTCAGATATAGTCATGGATCATTGAATGTTGAGATTGGTTCATTGTTACCAGAAAATAATTGCATGTGTGTGCGTATGTATGTGTGTGTGTGTTAAAATGAAAAGTGTATAAAACTGAATTGTTAAGATTCTGAATCAGGTCAGAAATAGTGGTTGCCTTTAAGAATTTTCTTTTTAATTTCCTGTAAGAAGGATAAAAATGCACAAAGGAAACAATTGTAAGTCATGAGGGATTCCAACAGGGGATAAGTATCTCTTTCAATGCTCTGTGTGTTCCTGAAATGGGAAATCAAGACTCTTTTCATCTGTTCTTTCTCTCATTCCTAAGTCAGGAAGAGGAGGGGAGTGATAGTGACCTGGGTCAGGGACAAAACGGATTCTTCAGAGTCATTATAGGGTAACAGCACTGGGCATAGGCATTTTAATGTAAAAATGGAGAAGGTTAAAAGTGCAAGTGTTTATACATGACTTGTTAATTAGATTTTTGTCTTTTTGGAGTGCGGGCTTCTTCCTTGTGATTAACTCTTATTTTGGATTTGCTTTGTTTTTTTTCTCATGAAGCCAAAGAGGACTCTGGGCCTTGCTTCTGTCTGGGAGGAGACAACTTACCCCGTTTCCCCCTTAACCTCCACCCCACCCATACAGCCGAGGAGCTCAGGGAAAGCCCAGCAGAAAGACCTGCATTGAATTGTTTTGACTATTGTTCATGGCCTGAAGGAAAAATGCTTTTTTTCCTCAACATCCTTTTGCTTACAATCACCTTTTTTGGGTTCTTCTTTCTTTCCAAGTCCTACAATCTAGTAGGCCTAGGTTAGGGTATAAGTTGAGGGAAATGAGTCAGAGACAGTTACAGCACCTCTCTCCAGAGTGAGGCAGGTAGAGGCAGGTGGTCTTAGACCCATCTTCAGCCTAAAGGAACACTTTGTTTCTACAGTCTAACAAACTTGCCACAGCTAGGAGTTTCACATATTTTCGGGTCAAATCCTCTACTTTAGATTTTGGATGTCTTTATCTATTCTGTGTGTGTCTGTGTGTGTGTGTGTGTGCGTGCGCGCATGTCATGTCCTCCATCTTGGACATGTTATTAAAATCATGGAACTCTCTCTCATAAAGATTTGTCTGTGGTACTTACCACTCAATTGTTTTACTCTTGCACACATTCAAGCTTTGCCTTCTTTACTAGGCTAAAAGCTATGAGGGAACTAGATCTATGTCTGATTCATCTTTAATTCCCATCAATGCTTACACATAATAGCAACTCAAACATTTGTTGATTAATAGATGCTTCTCACAGCAACATTTAGACAAGCCCCGGGGGACTATTTATGATAAATTAACAACTGATTCTTTGAGTAAATTTGATTGAACAACTGTAGAGATAGAGATTAGACATCTCAGTAGTACCTGAGTTTTTTGAAGACATTTTATTATAGAAAGTTAGACACAGACAAAAGTAGAAAGAAAGTAAGCTTGATAATGAGCCGGATTTACCCATCAGTGAGCTTCAATAATTATCCATACATGAGCAATCGTGTGTCATCTATCCCCCTGCCCAGTCTCCCCTCATGTAGTCAGATTATTTGGAAACAAATCCAAGACATTATTTCATTTCAACCATAGATATTTTATATTACTGTATTTATTTTAAACACTACACTGTACGTCTTTTTAGGTTTACTATGTCATATTCTTCTGGAAGGACAGAATATATTCATAATGTGTTTTGGGGGTGATTATTGGGCTAATTGTCTGAGTTGTATAGAGTTGAGTTGGGGACCTCCTGAAGCCCATGGTGGATCCTATGACAGGGCGGTTAGAGTTGGGATGACTTAGTGGCACAAGGTGACAAGATAGAAGAGTCTAACATACAACAAAGGGAAGTTTCGTGTGTTTCTCATTACTCCTATTTAAGTGCCAACATTCCCAAATGGAATCAACTTTTCCAGACGGAGCCCAAGTTTTGTGATAAATTGTGGTGGCATACATACCGAGTAGCACCTGGCCTTGGATCTGCTGTAGGCACACTTCCAACATCCGAATGGTTAAGGAGTAACCTCCAGAAACCACAGTGGAGACAGGAGTACAAAGCCTGGTGTCCTCATGCATATCAATTGCCAACCAATCACAGCAGGGCTCCCCATGACTCAGCTTGGTGGAATCCCCATCTTTTCTAAGCAAGTCCTGAAAATGCTGTTGAAAAGCTTTGTAGGCAGCACATTTGTATCTCTCCAGCATTGAGCAGAGTGTCTGTGAGGTGCACAGCAGGTACTTAATACCTTTTTGCTTAATTCAATGGTGAGGAGAAACAGGACAGCACTTAGAATTTGAGCGTTCGTGGGTAGGTACATTGAAGCATTTCATGAAATACCGCTTAACTGTTCATGTTTATAAAATACAGGGGTAGAGACCTATTTTTGGCATGTGGAAAACAGCAAATCCAACGGATGACTGTTTTAATATTACATGGTCAAAAAATATATATACCGTGGGTAGATTTACGTAAAGCACTTGCATTTGAGATGTGTACTGGGTACATAGTGGCAGGTGGGAGCCTGGCCCCTGAGCAGTGTGAGGAAATGATGTTAATGGATTCCTTTCAGCAGAGGTGTGGATATAAAGAGATTGTCACGGGGGAATTTCTCTTGGCAGAGGGCATCAAGAGGTCATATTAGCATTCACAGTATTGTATGGGGGAAGAATAGAAAAAGATTTTGACACAGATTGATGATATAAAAAAGTGCTCTGTGATCACATAGTCCTGAGGTCCTTATTTAAATTTATCCTCATGTAGATTTTTTTTTTTTTTTTAAAGATTTTATTTATTTATTCAACAGAGATAGAGACAGCCAGCGAGAGAGGGAACACAAGCAGGGGGAGTGGGAGAGGAAGAAGCAGGCTCATAGCAGAAGAGCCTGATGTGGGGCTCGATCCCATAACGCCGGCATCACGCCCTGAGCTGAAGGCAGATGCTTAACCGCTGTGCCACCCAGGCGCCCCCCTCATGTAGATTTTTGCGTTCTTCAGAATTAATGGAATTATTATGGCATTGTTAGGGATGAGCGTGGCAGGTCCTGATATGTTTGATGAATATAAATGAATCCTCCTATCACTTTTCTTCCACGTGGGCTAAACGGGCTCTGTAGTGATGACTTTATCAATAGTTGCAAAAAAGTCCATTGTTGGAAAGGAGAGCTCTGGCTGCAGGTCAAGTTGGAGTAGATGACTTAGACTAGAAGCCTGAGTTAAATTTCCTCCTCCATCGCCCCTTCTCCCACCTTCTGCTCAAACTCAGGACTAGTATGTTTTTGAGTGCAGAGAGGGATGGACAGCCCTAAATGGGACTGTATGAAATCTGGGAGTGAGAATGGGAATGGGAATGCATCTCCAAATGGCTGCTCCAATTCAAGTAATTAATTCTGCGAGGGAGGGCAAGGGCTATTTTAGAGGGGACGGCTCGCATGTTCTTGGAAGGTATAGTGGTCCTGCTCCAGAGTCACCACGGCCAGCTGGTACCTCCATTTCTGACCAATCTGATTGGCAATTTTTTCTATTTTGTGGAGGATTGTGAGGAGGGAGGTGGGCAGAGATGGGAAGGATATAGATTGTAGCTTTCCTTTTATTATTTATCAGTAGTTATTAGTTACGCTACACTAAAGCATCGACTGTAACTAAAGTTTCTCCAGACTCATTAGCCTATCGGTAAAAACAAGGTCACAGACCATCGACCTGAGTTTTGTTGGTTTCATACTCATACCTGTTCATGCAGAAACTCCATTTTCCTGAAAATTATCTCTAGGTACTTCTGGAAGCAGCCGAATCATGTGTGCAGTCTGCCTGTAAGCAGCTTTCCACTCTATCTTGCTGCTCAGAGAGGCGCTACATTGGCTTTTCCTGCTTTTTTGGGCAGAATTTCCTTTGGTGTCCTTTGTTCGACAGGTACCAAAATGTCCTGGTAGGCTGTGGGGAAATGAGGAAGAAAGGCCTGTTTCTGTCAGATTTATATGGTGCAGGAGCTCCTTGGACTCGGAGGATATAAAGCTGGTTTTCATGTCCTTATTAAAACCTTCTTTTAAATTAGGACCAAATACATGTCTAGGCTTAGCTAAGTATTGGTCGAAGTAACAGGTATCACTGTGATACTCAAAATCACTTCACCCCTTTTGACACTAAGGTTTGGTCACATGAAAATGGTGCCTAGCTCACTGCTGTTTTTCATTTTGCAAAGGCTACTCTGAAAAGGTTTCATATGTTTTCCCGAAAACAGATTTCTGTTGCATCAAGTCTCTCTGAAACCCAACAGCAGACAAAACTTGAGTTTCCTCCCAGTTTCCTAGGCACACTGCAAGTGGCCTTATGAAGGCTTCGCTCGTCTGCTGATGTGAGGTGCCCAGTTTCTGAATTCCAAATCAGACTCAAGTAGGACACTGGGAGGTGACTACTGCTTTCTTTCTTAGACTTGTCCCTCAAACATTCAATACACTTGACTTTGACCCATAGATTTATCGAGGTTACACTTGCACACCCAGTTCGGTAGATGTGGTCCACTATTTTGGTTCATTGACTGCTCTAGAATTTAAGTATTAGAGGGAATCTTATCCTTGATTTAATTTTAAATTTGGTAATAGATTTCTTTTGTCTCACTTTATGTCTGTCTGTCTCTTTGTGTTTGAACTCTTATAAAATTATACCATTGGACTCTTGTTTTCGAGGCTTTCTGGGATAACGTGGTTTGTAACCCATTATTTTATGTTCTCTAAAATTTATTTAGAAGTAATTATTTTTATCATGTGCCTTATCTATAAAATGGTTGCTCTAATTACATAAAAATGAACATTTTTAAACTTATTTTAGTGTTCCTCGATTTTTATTTTATTTATTTATTTATTTATTTATTTAATTTATTTATTCGACAGAGATAGAGACAGCCAGTGAGAGAGGGAACACAAGCAGAGGGAGTGGGAGAGGAAGAAGCAGGCTCATAGTGGAGGAGCCTGATGTGGGGCTCGATCCCGTAATGCCGGGATCATGCCCTGAGCCGAAGGCAGGCGCTTAACCGCTGTGCCACCCAGGCGCCCCGAGTGTTCCTCGATTTTTAAATAATTTTCACATTTATTTATGTTGTGCTTATATTTTTGTATTTACATATTATTTTCTTAAGTATTACACCTATTTATTTAATATTCCTTCTGGGGGGTCTAAGATCCCCATCTAGGAAAAGAACATGATGACAGAATCATCTCTACCTCCTTTTACAGTGTGACATTTCTGTTTATTCTTTGAACCTTGTCACCAGCTTCTCATTACTCTTGTTTCTAAGTTAAAATGATGGGATTAAATTGGCCAGAAACCCTCAGCTTTGTTATAAAATTTTAATAACTGGAAGCTTTTACGTTGTAAACATATACACTTTTACATAAAAATAAAAACATTTAGAGTCTTGGGGATTGAATATTAACCACGTAATTGAAAATGCTTGCCGTAATATTTTTATAAAATCTCATGCTTCTTATTTTAAATCATAAGAAACTAAATTTTAACCATGTGTTCTGCTTGGCATGGGGGTCGGGAGCATCCTAAATCTGAATTTAAGGAATGTTTTCCTCTAGGAAGTAGAAAGACTTAGAAAATATGCTTCTTAAAGATCTTACAACTGTGGCACGGAAAGGTATTTTGAGGAAGCGCTACTACGTGGGAGAAAAAAAGTGTGGCAGGCAGTACTTAGAAGAAGTGAAATGTGAGCAGTTGTTTCTGCCTTTTTACAAACATTTGTCTCACTCCGGAGATATGGCGGAGGGAGGGGTTAGCATCAGTGCTTAAGAAACAGATGGCCGTCCTAATAGCTATCCTGGGGATGGGCTGAATTTAGGGCACATGAAAGCTGTGGAGAGGGGTCTGGCAGAGTTCTATTTTGAGTCTAGAATGTAAATGCTAAACTATGTAGTGAATCATAGGCTTTTGGATGACCAATAAAGGCAGTTGAAATCATAGACTTGGAATTAACAGGAACTAGTGGATGGAAGAGGGGCTAGCTGGGTCTATTTTTTGTTTTTTTTGTTTTTTTCCTGGAACAATAAGAATTTAATGGGCTAGCACTTAGTTTTCCTTTTGAAAGGGTGACATTTTAATGTGTGCATTCTTAAGTTTTTCCACCCAAGAAATTTAGATGAAATGTTTCCTGTAATATAAAGACATTTTATGAGGATTAAAGTAATATGAACAAGACAAAATATCAGAATTATAGAGCTGAAGGATGTTAGAGATTCTGGTACAAATCCCTCAGTCCACATCAAGCCTAGAATACCAAGGTCATTTTGCAAATAGCAGAGCTGGGGCTGAAACTCAAGTTCTTCATCTTTTTTTTTTTTTATCTTATTTTTTTAAATATTTTTTTATTATATTATGTTAGTCACCATACAGTACATCCCTGGTTTTTGATGTAAAGTTCAATGATTCATTAGTTGCATATAACACCCAGTGCACCATGAAATACGTGCCCTCCTTACTACCCATCACCAGCCTATCCCATTCCCCCACCCCCCTACCCTCTGAGGCCCTCAATTTGTTTCTCAGAGTCCATAGTCTCTCATGTTTCATTCCCCCTTCTGATTACCCCCCCTTTCTTTATCCCTTTCTTCCCCTACCTATCATCCTAGTTCTTATGTTCCATAGATGAGAGAAATTGTATGATAATTGTCTTTCTCTGCTTGATAAAACTCAAGTTCTTATCTCTCCTAAACTACACAGTTGATTTTGTAAAAGGAGGCAAAGATGACCAGAAAGATGTGAAACACCCGTATTGTTTTGCATCAATTTGGAAACAAGAGTTTGTTGCACCTTTGGGGCCAATTTCCTAGAGTTAGTGAATGTACTCTAATAAATGTTTTCCTTCAGTAAAGTAAAAGACAATCAAGAAGTCAAGAGACTAGAAAGACTGTTTGCCTCTGGGTATATATAATCAATGCTATCTGGAAGCCTATCCCAGGGAAGAGATTAAATATGTGGATTTTGGAACTACACTTGCTTGGGTTAAAGTCTTGGCTCCATCCCTTCCAAGCTTGGCTGCCTCTGGCAACTTCTCTGCCTTTTATTTCTGAGTAAAACGAGGGTAAACATGACACCTATCTCACTGTTGGCCCTTAGATGAATGTATGCATGTAAAGTATCTGGAACAAACTTAACTGGGACATTTCAAGTGCTCATAAATGCTGGTTATTACTCTGTTCTTAATTTAAAAGGTAACTTCTATAAGTAAAATAAAATCAAGCAAGCAAGCAAACAAACAAAAATCCAATGTGGTGTGATCTATGCTGTGGTAGAGAATTAGGGAATCATAGAGGAGGGACATTTTAACAAGGCGAGGAATTAGAACTTCATGACCTCGCACATTTCCGTTGATTCCTCTCCAGATGTTTGCCGTTCCACACTCCTATTCCTCAGATTGTGAGCTCTCCCAGAGTTCCTTATCTCAGGGGTTGCTGCAGTCAGGAACACAAAGTTCACATTAGACACACCACAGTTCTCACCGCCTGGCTGAACATCTTTTGTTTTTTCCTTCAATTTTGTAACCCACTTTACTCAATTATTTTGATACTCTTAACACATTTGAATGTTAACAAACTCTTTGATAAAATTGATTTTTAAGACTCAATGATGTACAGTTGGTGAATATACCCTTATTTATTATCTGTTTTCTAACCCCACCGTGGCTATCCCACGGCACAGACTTCGAGCCGATCATGAGGTTGTCCACCTACACTCACGCAGTATTATGTGTCAGGTTAACTCCATAAACCTGGGGGGAAACAGGCTGGAAATCTTTTAGCAGCAAGCAGCTGGTGGTCTTTGGGCAAAGCCAAACACTTTATCCTAGCAATCAGTCAGTTACCACAGTCTCGATTTTCACTACTCTTCCTATTTGTTGTCTTAAGGCCTGTGGTTCAAATCTGTTGCTGTTTCTTGGACCTACCTCGCTCCTATCTGACTGTGTTTTGTCGGCTGGTCTTTCCGTAACATCATTGTTAGTCTTCCTGATTCTTCTCTCGCTCTCTCATCCCTACTCTTTTCTGTGAACTTTTTCTTTTTCTTCATTGGGGAATTCATGCAGAGAAAGAAGTGCGTGTTTGGGGTGGTTATTACAAGGAAACTACTCTTCATAAAATACTCCCTGCTCCTGTCCTCTGTTGGAGTATCTTCCCAAAGAGGGGATAGACCACTTGGTGTACGGGAATACATTGCTGATTGCGTCATGAAATCATGCCAGAAAATACAGTTGAGCTTTTGGAGGAAAAGAAATGGTAGAAATGAACTGGAAGTTTGGATGCAGGATGAGAGAGGGTTGGGAAGTGGTAAAGGGGTACTCGGAGTTAGGCATTAGCAGAAATTTTCTGTCAACATCTCTCTAAAGTGAGCTACCAGAGAAAATTCTTTTATAAGATAGATAAGAAGGAAATTGGGTAGAATACAATAGAAGTGTTGGTTTTGCAACTTATTTCCCTACCTCCAGTCTCTTACTATATTTAAGAACAGTAGTGACTTCTATTTTTTCAAGTATGCACATAAAAATTATTGAATGGCTTATTAACTGTGGAACTTTCAAGTATTTTCAACTTTCAAAAAACACATAAAACATAAAGCCTTGCGATACAATTGTGGAATCTAAAATATGTGATAGTGACCCATTCCTATGAAGAAAGTATGCTGTTATAACCAAAATGTGCTTTGATATCTAAGTCATTCCTGAATCCGTATAAAAGGAAGGCCTGTTCCATAAAATTCTGAAAGAATCCATCGCAGCCAAAAAATTAAAGCAACCAGTTGTTTTGCATTATGTAGACAAGAAAACCATCTGCTTTTCCAAAGAGTGGCATAAGTGACAATAAAGTCATTATATCTTGGCCTTGAATCATAAAACCAGCTGCATCATCACCCCTCTGGTCAAAGAAGGTAGGTCCCTTCCTACACAAGGACATGGCTGATGCTGGACATTTCCCAGGATCGACATCTTAATCCATCTACCTGTCCCCACGGATGCACTCTGGGTCTGTGGTCCTGGCCTCTCTCGCCCTTTTCATAGACTTGTCTCTCGAATTCGGCAGCTGCCATTACTCTTCTAGAACAGCGTCTCATTTTCTCCTGTGTCAGAATCTGTACTTGCCCCTTTAGATTCTGTCATTGCAGCTAGGTTCAGCCTGAGCTTGTAAGACTGTTGGGTTGACAATATATTCCTGCTGTTAGAATTCCTGATTATTTCACACTTCGTGTAAGCCTTCCACTGACCTTTCTAGTCTCCTTTGTGCCCTGCCCCCAACTATGCACCTATACCCATTTAAAAATATATATTCTTTTTGTCTGGAAATCTTCTCTGAAGCCCCCACCCCCTAAACACTTCTACTTATTGACTGATCAAAGGCCATTCCACCATGAAGCCTTCTTAGATTCTCTTTAGACTTTCTATTTACCTACCCACCCACCCATGAATTTCTTCCCCCATTGCACAGTGTTTGTATCTCTATTAATCAAGTTTTCTGAAATGCTGCTTTTTATCACTTTTCTGCTTGCATTATGCTTATAGATATCTGTTTTCCTGAACAAGTTATGATTCTGAAAGGCTGAGGCTGTCATTCATGTTTATATTCCCATAG
This sequence comes from Ailuropoda melanoleuca, assembly GCF_002007445.2. Classification (NCBI taxonomy): domain Eukaryota; kingdom Metazoa; phylum Chordata; class Mammalia; order Carnivora; family Ursidae; genus Ailuropoda; species Ailuropoda melanoleuca. Next base: position 155,801,928 of record NC_048218.1, read on the forward strand.
AACCTAACATGGTGCTTTCTGGGCCACCATCATTCAGAAAATATCTCTACAATTTAGTAGATACAAGGAACAAATTAAGCCTGATCAGTGAAATTTGATGATTGATGTTAACAGACATTCATTATTTGGCAAACAGTGGGACGTGGATAGGTAAGGGGGGCTGTTTTCTAATGATATTTTAGAATATTGGTTTCAGATGTTTTGAGCGTAGTCTAGTGGAAAGACTTCTGTGAATATTGCTGCTTATAACCTAGGCACATGGTTTTAAGATTTAACATTACCCGCTCTCTTTTTTTCCACATGCTACGGATTTGAAAAAAATTTCAGATTCTTACCAAATAGACTTCTCATCAGTTTTCAAACATAAACGTATTGACAGGAAACAAAGTCCTTGTGTTTTTAATTCTTAAATATTAACATTTGTAAAATATTACTGAATATAACTTAATATCTTAGGACACTTTAAGGCTTTGAAACTGGAAATGATTTCCCAGGGGAAAAATGAACTGGTATTCTCTGTGACTGCTTTTCAAGATCTCATACCCAGTGAGTTAGTGGATTCTAAACTTGGCAAGCCAATCTCTGCTATTCCTAGTGGGAAGTATTTTGGTTTTAACTTCCTTTGGAAAACTCCCAAGCTGGAGGGGAAATAAACATACTTCAAGAATCAAGGCTCCTTTTAGAAATTCAATTTTAAAATATTTTTTTAAAGGAATTCTGGCTCTGACCCTTTTTTGATTTTTCCCCCATCTTAATCAACATTTCTTCCCTCTCTTGTCAGCTGCCAAAACCCAGCCTTTTCCTGGGCTCTTAGGGATTTGAAACATTTTGGCAGGCTAAAGAAGAGAATGGGTGGGAGAAGCTCACAAAGAGGGTGAGAAATGATGTTTTCACTTCCTAATATTCTTGGCCAGATTGATTTTCTGTGTGGGAGGAGAAAACTCTGGAATCATTTCAAGTACTCCACAGAGATTCAGACAAATAGGGCTGGACTCGTTAAATCAACAAATACTTAGCATGTGCTGGGAGCTTAAGCCAACATAGAACTTTAAAAACTTAGGCAATACTCTTCAAAAGCTTAGATACAGTTGTGGAGATAAAATGTTTGCGGTGTTTAACGGCAACATAATACACATAACTCAAAAAAATATACACTCAGTTTCCAGATGTATGATGAAGACAGGAAAAGAAGAGGTGAGAGAGAGAGGGGTAACATGAGGGTCCTCTGTGTTTCCAGAGGGAATTAGAGGAGTATAAGAATGTATCACGTAAGGTGGATATATGACTGGGTTGTTAAGGATTATTACTATTGATCACTAGTATTGTCTACCTCCTCTGTGTTACACCTTTGCATATACTCCATCTAGTCCTAACAAGTGTGCCAAATGGGTATGATATGAAGCTCCATGAGGACAGGGATGGACTTAGCTGCTTTTGTTCATCTTCCTATCCTTAGGCTTAGTACAGTGTCTGGCACTTGAAAAAGTATCCAGTAATTATTTGTGGACTACAGATGAGAAAACTGAGAATTCAAGGTTAAGTAATTTGCCCAAACTCCCAGTGCCCCGAAGTGGCAAAGCTGGGATTTGGACTTTTCTATTTGATGGCAAAGGCTGAGGTCAGCTGTGGTATAATGCTCTTCAGCAGTGGATCTGATTTAAAGAGCTGGAGAGAAACCAGAAGGACATGACAGCTTGGAACATAAGCATGAGGGAGAGAATGCGGGCTTAACGAATAGGCTCATTTAGCTATGGTAGTTAACGGGCAAGCTGGAAGAACAGGTTGGGGCCAGAGTCTGTAAAACTTTATATATCACGCTCAGATTTTTTCACTTTTCTTTCAGTCTGTGGAAAATTACAAAACTTTTTTAATACGAGAAACAAAGATCAAAGCAGTGCTTTAAGAAAATTCACACAATAGCTGTGCAAAGGAAGTTTGGGAAGGAGAGCCCAAGAGTTAAGGTCAATGGCAAGACTCTTCCAAAGCTCTAGCAAGGTGTGACAGATACACAAGTTCCCCGCTATGGATATGGGTCCTGTGTTAGATCAGTGGAAACGGAAGACACGTGTACGAAAGAGATAATCTAAAGGAGGTATCTTCAGGTATTCATTATAAGGTAAGGGCACTTAAAAAGAGTGCAAATTTAAAAACAACTGTATTGTGGGCCTGTGTAATCGGTCAAATGATGGTCCCCTTGGCAAGACGGGGTAATAATGATTTTAGTGCACTTCAGTTTTAAGCCTGTTACAATTGAGATCATGAACGACATGTTTCCGCGGGAAGGAATATAAACATTTAGAACTGATACTACAGTTAGGGGTAGGGAATAGACTAGAGTTGGGGAACAAAGGCTTGTAGGAAATAATTGAAACCACCCTAGTAGATGAGGAGAAACCAGGATTGATGTTTGAGAGAAGCTCCCTTCAAACAAACAAAAGAACTGCTTCTTTTTGATAAACACTTGTATCGAAGTATAAAGAATAAGATGTACAAATTTTAATTGTACACTTGACCGAAATTTTGCAAAGTGGCGAACCCATGTAACACACAAAGATCATGATCTAGAATATTAGCACTGTCCTAGAAGCCTCTTTCATAATAATCCTCTTCCAAAAAAATGGATGTTATTCTGATCTCTATCAATAGGGATATTTTAGAACCTGAGTAATTGAAACCATACAATATGGTATGTACCCTTGTGTTTGGCTGCTTTTGCTTAACATTATAGTTGCGAGATGTATCTTTGTAAATTTGACCCATGGGCTATTCAGAAATGTATTGCTTAATTTTAACAAATCTGGAAGATGCTAGTTTTCTTTCTGTTACTGATTTTAGCTTAATCCCACTGAAGTCAGTAAACATTCTTGGTATTATTTCAGTCCTTTGAAATTTGTTAAGACTTGCTTTATGGTCCAGCAAATTTTCTATTTTCGTAAATGTTCCATCACATTAAAAAAGAATACGTAAAAGAACGTGTACTATGAAATGTTGAGTACAGTGTCCTATAAATGTCAATTAAGTTATGTTTGTTAGTCATCTACATTTTAATGCTTTTTGTCTGCTTGTTCTCTCAATTACTGAGGGAAGTATGTTACATTTTCCCATTATTGTCATAAATTCGTTCTGTTCTTCTGTCTCTTTTTCTTTATAGATCTTGAAGCTTTCTTATTAGGTACAGATGGATTTAGACTTGTTATATCCTTCTGTTAAAAGGAGATTTTATCACTCTGAAATGTATCTCCTTATCTCTACTACCATTTCTTGTCTTAAAGTCTACTTACAGATTTATTTATTCACTCTAGTGAGAGAGACAGAGAGAGAGAGAGAGTGAGAGAGAAAGTGCTTGAGCGGGCGGAGGGGCAGAGGGAAAGAACCTCCCAGCGGACTCCTCACTGAGCACAGAGCCTGACACAAGGCTTGATCCCACGGCCCTGAGATCATGACCTGAGCCGAAACCGAGAGTCGGATGCTTAACCCACTGAGCCACCCAGACGCCCCATAGTCTCCTTTGTTTAGTAACATTATGGCTCTATCATTTTATTTTATTTTTTGCTATATTTGCATTAGTTTTTATCTATTCCTTTATTTTCAATCTTTCTATATCTTTATTCAGAAGGACCTTTATTGGTATATTTTAGACATGTGTTTTATGTATCGTAGTCATATTATGGAAGCCAAAGTTTAAGGATGAGGAACAAGCAGGGCTAGGAAATAGGGGGATGATCAGACATGTAGGAGGAGAATAAGGCCAGCAAGGGATTAGCAAAACTAAGATGAATTTCAAGCAGAATGGAAAATTCAGACTTCTCTGCTACTATTTTAGCAGAGGCACGTGTCAGGCACCACAGAGACATGAAGGCAAATAGAGATTATGAAACATTATTAGATCTGATAGTTGTGTATTTATTAAAGATGTTTTGTTCTATCTTACAGTAGATAGAATGAAGCAGGCTTAAAGAGATAACACCAATAAAAGGTAAGCAGCAGATTTAGACGTATTATTTATTAAATTTGGCTGGGGAAGGAGTAATGCTTTGAAAACATTCTTCAAGCCTTAGGTTTAATATGGCTGCATCTTTTGGCCTTTCCAATGAGTTATTCAAACATCTACCTGTCTTTGGAGCAGACACTGGTCTCTCCTTCCCAAGGCTTAGCCTTCCACTTTAATCATACAGAAATCTCAAGGTGTACACAGTGCAGGGCACAGCATCCGGCTACTGGCATCCCTCTCCACCGCCAGGGTTCTCTCTGACCTACGGGGTGCAGGAGAGAATCTGAGTCTTGCACAGTGGGACTCTCAGAGCAGGCTTGCTGGTGGGTGGTCCTTTGCTGGTCCATTTCTGTTCCTCTGTCTTCCTCTTTTCCTGAAGATAAAACAGTTTTCTACTTTAAAGCTTCAGAATACAAAGTATATGGTTAAATAAATCATGATTCAGTCATCCAGAGGAAATGCTTGCACATGCAAAGAAAGCTAGAATGAGCAAACTGACCGCATGGAAAGACCACTAAGACATACTGGTGCTGAAATAAAGGAAGGTGCAGCTCAATGCGTATAGAATACCACACTTGCCCTGGACAGGACGACTATTCGCCCCACTTTCTTTCTTTATTTTTTTTAAAGATTTATTTATTCATTTTAGAGACAGAGAGAGCGCGTGTGCAAGCAGGGAGAAGGGCAGAGGGAGAGGCAGAGGGAAAGAATCTCAAGTGGACTCCCTGCTGAGCACAGAGCCCTACATGGGGCTAGATCCCTGAGATCATGACCTGAGCGGAAATCGAGGGTTGGACGCTCAAACAACTGAGCCATCCAGGTGCCCGTTTGCCCCACTTTCTAAAGGAGAGTTCTCTCAGTAACTTCACATGCTTTCTCCTCCCCTCCTGAGAGGGATTCCCTAAGTGAGTGTAACATACACACACATTCTTAGGAGATAGAGACCACCTTCAGTCATCTCACATTGCTGTTCTGATACGTCTTTTGATTCAGAAAAGAGAAATACAAATTACCTCTTGTAATTGTGCTTCCGTGCCAGCTAGGCAGCTACGTTGTGCAGTTATTTTCACAGCTATGTTAGCCTTTGCTTACTTGCATGGGGCTGAGAAGTATGGAATGCATGTAAAATGCTAAAAGGATAATTAGGTACGCTCTTGGAAATAGGGGGGTTGGTTTGGAAAGGAGGGAGAGACTCCTCTTCATCTGAAACAGAAAGCAAAGAGGATTCACTTAGACTAAATATTTAAAGAACATTAGCGCTGGTAGTGCTAGGCGGGAGGGGGGGTTGGGGGGGTAAGAGGCATGGGAAATTCAGTTGATGGTATTAATTTTTTTTCACAGGTCATTACCAAAGCATTTGATTGTGATTTTCATCCTGACAGTAGCAAAGAAAGAGATTAAGTGATATGCATGTCTGGACAATAACTTTATTACTATGCACAAAAGTAGAACTCATTGCCCCCAGTTTTTAAGTTTTTATTATGAGAGTTTTCAGGAAGATATAAAATTAGAGAGAACAGAATGATTAACCTCCACTAATCCATCACTTAGCTTCAACAATTAGGAATACAAAGCCAACCTTGTTTCATCTAGGCCTTACCCACTTTGGGGATTATTTTGTAGCTGATTCCAGACATCACATTATTTTATCTGTAAATCATTTGCTGTGAGATAAAAGAAAAATTTAAAAGCCTAAGGGGATATGTACAACTCTGTAACCACAAATTTTAAAATCTGGACTTAACAGATGACTTCTATCAAAATACAAATGATCAAAAATTGATCTAAGAAAATAATAAAAGAATCAAATAAGGCAATTGCCGTAGAAGACATGGGAAAGATGACTAAATATCATCAAAAATTTTACCAATATCAGATAGTTTTAACACTGAATTTTATCTGTAAAATTAAATTTAAAAACCATTTATTTCCAGGGTTACTTAAACTCCTCCAGGCCATGGAAGAAGTTGGAAATTTCCCTAATAAATTTAATGTCAAGACATTGATGACAAAAATATAAATATGTGATTTAAGTATAGAGAAGAAAGTGATAAAAAATTTGCTGATGATCAAAAAGCCAAGATATTACATTTAAAAACTTTAGAACTTCCACAAAAAATTGAGAAGGGGCAAGGGTGCAATAGAAGTATACAAAAGTCAGTATGTTCTCTTCTAGCAGTAAACACCTAGAAGTGGAATAATAAAAAGAATTCCATTAAAATATTGAGAAAAATTAAAATATTTATAATAAAATTCACAAGAAAACACAAGATATGGATGAAAACAATTAAATAGTATTGCTTTATGAAGGACGTAAAATAAATAAATGGAAAGAAACACCATATTCTTGGATGGAAAGACAATATCATAACCAAACAAATTGACAATTAGAAAAAAATACTATCTAATAGAAAAAAAAGGCGAGGAATATAAAGAGAAATTTCCTAGGTGAGTAAATTCCATCACCAAGATACGTATTCAAAAGGCTCACCTTGTTTGCTAGTAAGGAAAATACAAATTAACAATGAGATATTACTTCACATTCAGTAGACTGACAAATGTGAAAAAGGAAAATCTGCTACTTGGGATGGAGAGAAATGGGTAGTCTCAGGAAATGCTGATAGGTGTCTGAATTATTACAGCATAAAGGACAATCTCCCTGGCCAGGGATCTCTTAAAATTAGAAGCACACATACTCTTCATTTCCTCAATTTTACTCCTGTGCATCAAGCTCATAGAAATAAAAGAAATAAAAAGATCGGTGCCTATGATATAGGAATGGGGTATTTGTTATGAATGTGCTGGAAATGGCAAAGAGCAAGAGGAAAGTGGATGTCCAGCCATAGGGCAATGTGTAAATGTGGGTTTATGACGCGTGGATGATATCCCATATTTGTAAAATCTGTGGTGTGTATACTTGCCATTGCATATCATATTATAAGAGTGCAAGGGTGTTAGGATGGGATAACTTGGAGGAACAGGCATCTAGGTAGGTATAAAATGGAGGAAAGAAGGGAACATGAAATAATATATAAAAAATAAGACAGCAAAGACAGCATTAAGACCCCCACCCAGTATGTAAATACCTTATCTGTTCATTTATCTAAAAATATATTAAATATGCACAGTTTTCAAAATTAAAAGCATAAATTTCCTGCTTTTAAGTAACTTGGAGTTTACTACTAAGATTATAATACAAAGTAGAAATTGAACATACTAAATAAACTTGTTCATTAATTTCAATTGACAAACCATTTTCCCATTTGATCATCAAATGTTCTCATTAACAATTATATTTTGGAGTATCTATTTTCTGAGTAGGCTATTAGGGGTTTGGTTTGCCGTGTGCATTTCCTTCCATGGGGTTTTTCTATGGAGAATGCACACGAGGATTACCAATCAAATCAATGACAAGGTGTCAAAATATTGGCAAGGGCAAGAAACAAAAACCATCCAATGATGGACTTTCTGGCTAAAGAGAATGTGGTTTAGGCCTGCGGATAAAGCGAAATGTTCTTCCTCCTGCATTGTATCTAACCTTTGAATAGAAAATGCTGAGGGGACGTCTGGGGGGCTCAGAAGGTTAAGCATCTGCCTTCGGCTCAGGTCATGATCCCAGGGTCCTGGGATGGAGTCCTGCATCGGGTTCCCTGCTCAGTGAGGACCCTGCTTCTCCCTCTCCCTCTACTGTTCCCCCTGTTCCCCCTGCTTATGCTCTCTTGCTCTGTCAAATAAATAAATAAAATCTCAAAAAACAAAACAAAACAAAAGAAAATGCTGAGGGATGCATCTTGGAGGAGTGTGTTAGGCCTCTGCAGGCAGAGCAGGGTTTGGGGTCCTGCTGGAACAAGCCCACAGATTAGTCTTACGTCGACTTTTCTGGGGTGGAAGGAACATGAATGGAGAAAGCGTAATCCGGAGTTGCTAACCACTCGGAAGGGGAAGCACTAGAAGAAAGAGGCCACACCTCACCCAGGGGTAAGAAAGAGGAAATGCCTGTACTAATTCTTGTTTTTGTGCCGCTGCAAGCCTCCGACAGTAAAACGTGGCTCATAAATGTCAAGCTCTGGACATCAGTGGTTCTTCCCCTTTTCTGGAGGATCAGAGGGAGAAGCCAGAGACATTCAGGCTAAGGCTCCTCGAGGTGAGGATCAAGGAGAGACGCCCCTTCCCCTACAGGCTTCCTGCCGCTTGAAAAGTTGACCCCGGAGGTCAATAACAGTGCACCCCCATTTCATAAGAATGATGGTCTGGGGATGGTAGTCTTCAAGCAGTTTTCAAAATGCCTTCCGATAAAAAGGAACATGCATTTTCCACCTTTTCCTAAAATGCTTGATTTTGATTGTACCGAACAAAACAGCAAGAAACTTAAGAACGCCTCTGGAATCCTGCCAACAGTCTTAACTTGCAAGCTGTATTTCATTCTCCCGTGGCCCTAAGAGTCTCCTTACATTCATGTGAGAGGTATAGGCCGAGCTTTGCCATTATTGTTGTCTAAATTGTGTAATTAGAAAAGATGGTTGTACTATGCTAATAGTTTGTGTTAACAACTTGGAACTAGTTTAAAAGTAATCTGAGTTATAGTTTGCTTGGAAATAGCATTCAAACAGCTTGAGGGATTGGGTCTTGAAATCCTCAGAGCCTGCAGAAGCGCGCAGGAACTCGTGTGAAGATACAGATCAGTAAATACACGCAGTTGCGCGGGAACACTTTCCGGACCGCTGCAGTGCTATGGTTCCTCTGCAGGCTGGCATGCAGTTATGCACGTGAATATTTACCTCCTGCTTACTCTGCTTCTAGACAGTTCTCAGCTCCGGAGATTGACAAATCAACAAGTCTCTGTGATGATGCTTCCAAAGAGTAAGTCGATGGCACCACACAGTCTCCCTTCCTGATTATGGAAGAGCAAAGCAAGGCTAGCTGACAGTATCTGGGGCTCTCTATGTGTCTGCTACTATTCGGACACCCGAGTCACCAATGTGTGAGTTTATACATGTTTTTCCTGTGTCTCTCCCCGTCCTTCTGTGTGAACTGCCAATGTGCAGATCAGATCAGATCTTCACCCTCTCTTGCTTGGACTATGACCGTAAACCACACTCTGGTTTGTATACCCAGCTTTGTCTGCCTCACTATCCGCCATTGTCCTTTACCTGCCCATCGGACACTGTCACTTCCTCGCTATGACTCAGTGACTTAATGCTCAGCGACACTCAAAAAAATATTTGTAACTTTAGAATCTGAGTTCCTCAGGACTTAGGCCTACTGTCTCCCTTGAGGGACTGCTGTTTTCTGTTTCCTCACCTCCTAAATCCTGTAGAGTCTGGGTGTCTTCTTTACCATCTTTGCATCTCTAGAGAGCAGCAAGTGGCCCAGCACCCCAGGACAATCCTGATCTGAGAATCTCCAACAGATTTCTCCAAGGGCTCTGCTTGAGTTGGTTTTGTTTTCTCCTTATTTTTTGCTACCAAAAAAAAAAAAAAAAAAAAAAAAAACCCATGTATTTGGAGATGGAAGGGTCAGATCAAATCGTTCCCTAAATACTGAGATATGCTACAAATTAATTTTATTTAGAGGTATCGCTTATTTAATTCTACTGTAAGATTGGATTGCAGAGTAACCAGAAATGTTTTCATTTAAATGGATGCTGAATTTCTCAAATAATGGCATCTGTGATATTTTCACTGACTTTTGTTGTAATCATTAGTGCCATCACGATGATTAGTGCCATCACGATGTTTTCTTTCAATCAATAGTTAGAATTAGTTTGAAAATCGGTTTAACTTTTTATAAGTGTAATTTTTGTTGAAAATACTATTTGATTAATCAACTGTTTTTGGACTTTTGTCAGGCCCTGGGTTTCTGGATACATTGTATAATTAACGTAAACTCGAGGAACTTTTGTTTTGTTTTTAATGATCCAAAATTAAGTTGCTTTTAGTCACAGGATTTCTGTAAATACAAACTTATGTCAGAAGAGGACTTTTATTTACTTTTTGATTCAACTCAGCATGTTTATTTAATCTGCAATGATTCAGCTTACTGACTGCTCTAGAAACTTGGAGTGTGTTCTCATGATGGCTGGGTAAGTTGATGGCTTTGATCTGAACAGTGAAGGCTCAGAGGAAAGGCATTCTTTTTCCCTCCAAATTTGCCTTTCAAATTTCTTTTCTGTTAGGAAAGTATTATTGTTTGGCTGTATGTCACTCTCGTTTAGTTTAGATTTCCTATATTTGGAAAATTAGAGTTTTTTTTTTTTTCAATTTGTGATGGTTTTTGGTGCTTTCAAATGGAAAAGGCAGACTCATTCCAGGCACTGACAGATATCTCAGATATTAAGTTGTTGATTTTGTCTTCCTCCTGGACGCCCTGGAGGAAACACAAAAGACGACGTTGATATTAATCTGTTAGGGAGGTCACAGAATTACCAATGTATGAATCACTGAGTTTGATTTTTCAAAATGTCTAACAGGAGACAGATGACCTGTGTTTATTTCCTCTGTAGGCAAGATTGATCTGCAGAGCCAGTCCCTCCCCACATCGGGCAGTAAGCATTTACTCAGTTTCTGTTTTCACATTTCTTAGTCATAACCAGCTTCTGTCCAAGCTCCCTTTGCTTTGGATGGACACCTTTACTTTTGTAATCATCCCGCCAGTGACTTTTATCTCAATTTACACTCACTGCTGATGTTTAGGCTCCTGCCTCTGAATTCCTAGGTGCTGAGTGAATCCGTCCCTGAGGCTGATCCAGCTTGTCGTTCGTTGTGCACTCAGATCATGACTGCATATGCAGGGACTGCTCCCTGTGCTCCTTCGAAATACAAGTTCTTGGAAACCCAGCTTTCAGGCGTGTTCTCTGGAAAAAAAAAATGCATGAAGCCACTCTGCAGGCTTGATCCTTTCTGATGTGAAGAAATGGAGCATTTCAAATAAGTAAGATCTTTTTAGATTCTGACATTTTCAACCAGACGTCCATCATGACCTGAGAGTTTCATGGTCTGTTTGCATAAAAATCGATGCTGTATAAGCTTAAACCCAAATTACATTTAATGTTATACTATAGAATAAAAAAAATAAAAATAAAAAAATAAAAATTACAGAATCAGGGATCACAGAACCTCTGTGTTGGGAGGGACCAGAAGGTAACTAACTGACCCCTTGTATGTACAAATGTGCTTTCCTTAAATATCTGTCAAGGCGGGAAACTCACTCCACCCTGAGGCAGCTCATGTTGTATTTGGACAGACCTGACAGAAATTTCTTCCTCTTAATTCAACTGATATTTGTCTCCCTGAGATGTTCATTGCTTGGCTCTGGTTCTGCTTCTGAGGCTGCCAACCCAAGCCTCCCCTCTTGACTGCAGAAAGCTGGCACAAATTTCTCAGCTGCCTGCCTTTCCAAGGTCGCAGAACCAGTTCTTCCCAACGTCCTGCCTCTGATCTGATCTGAATTCTTCTCACTTCTTGGCTGGTCAGTTCTCTTAGCTTGTCTCTAATTTGACTGAAACGTGTCATCCAATGAGGTCTGGTCCCTGAGCTCTTTCTTGGAGCTTTTAATATTGCAACCTAAAAATGAATTCAGCTTTGAGCGTGTGCGGACATATCATACTATTACTTCACACTGAAATGGTGACATCAAATCTGGCATTTTTAAATAGACCCTGTTAAGTTACTTTCTGCCCCATTTCACAGAGATACATTCTCAACTTCAGTGTATTATGTTCACCCATGTTACATTTTATCTTCTTAGAGAGAACCGTTATTTAAATAGTTTGAATTCCGAATCTGTGATCCAACATGTTCCCTGTCCATTTTGATTTCGTGTTCCCTCTATACTTTGTGAATTGACCTTCCATAGCTTCATTAAAGGCAATGATGAAAATGGGCCAACTGGGTGCAAGAGACCCCAGTGAACTGCAACTAGAAATCTCCCTTTAGGTCAATGCCCATTCATAGTTGTCCAATCAGCTATAAATCCACCTGAACACACCGCCCAATTTTCCATCTTTTCCTAGAGGATATGATGACACATCTCAATGAAACCTTTGCTGAAAAATCCATAGACTACATTTCTTTGTCAAAAAAGAAAATAAAAATAATTCTTTATAACCGGTCTTTAGTAAATCTGTAATGTATTTAGTTATCACTTCCTTCTTGTCCATTGTTTAGAAATAATTGTTTAAATAATTTGTCCTAGAACTTCGACATACAAAGCTACCATTTGTAAATTATCTCCTCTTCTGCAAAAAAGACAGAATGAGTTCCTCACAACCAATTTTTCTGCATCTTTCTTTACTTTGCAATTGTTAAATTATCATCATAGCTCATTTTCAAACTCTCAGTCACCCCAGATGGGCTTTTCCCTAATAATTAATTAATTAATTAATTGGCATCTTTAGGTAATTGTGTAAATCCCTCTATGGCAGGGGTTACACCCCCCCCCCCAGGGCTTAGCCAAGCCTTTCCACAAAGCATATTTTGTCATATTGAACAAATGACTCTTTCCTTATCTTGACTTACCAAAGATGAATCAACATGTTTCAGTCAGATGGTCATTTTACTTGTTAAAATTGGCTATGAGTAACAGAAAACACAAAATCACAGCTTCTTCAACAAAATAGAGGGGAAACATGGTCCCGAGTGAGCGGGGAACCAGCTCCCTTCTTTCTACTCTATCATTTTAATATTTGGTCTTCAGTCTCAAGGTCTGACATGCTGCTGGAGCTCCACCCATCGCTTCCGTCTCTCAGGTAGCTGGGAGCAGAAGGGGCAAGTGATCGACTGCTGAGCCAGCATTTGTAAAACAGCGTGTTTATCCTGGTTTGCCGGAACCTTGTCAAATGACCACACATAGCTTTATGGAAGGCTGAAAATACCATCTTTGACCAGGGGCATCACAACTCCAATGGAAGTTGATTTGTCTTCTTTAGAAGACGAGAACGGTTTTGGGGTGGCAAAGAGCCATCTCTGCTAAGACTTGAAGAGAAAACAAGCTAAGTAGGAGCTCAGCGCTATCGCTATGTCCCTCAAAAACATACTTGTCTTCAGGAAGTCTAGTATTTCTGACCACGTTTTTGCTTCAGACATCAGTAATCAATGCATTTCACTGACCCCAAAAGTATGTAGACGTTTTGTATCTTGGAACTGAGCCTTCTCAACGAGCTTTCCTGTTTGTTTTTGTTACCGTTTCTGTGTATCCCCACTGCATTCTTTAGCTTCCTCCTCTCTTTGGTCCTCTTTCGAGATTTGCAGTTGCTCAATCGGAGTAGCGTTCTTGCTGGCTCTCCAGCCATGTCGAGTCGCATTCACTTCCACATGCTTAGTCATGGAGTTATGGTTTTGTTTATTTTCCTCTTCATTTTTGAAAAGCTATATTCCTTCAGTTTTCAAGAGAGTGGAGCTAGTAGGCAGCATTTGTCTCTTCTGGCCAGTTTCTTGCCCTGTTTTCAGTCAGCGTGACTCGGCCTAAGCTTCTACCCCCTTCTGTAAGGGCTGGGCACGTGACCCTGGTCTAGTTAGCATGTGCTTCTTTCTTGTTCACAGTGATCGCTGCAGGGTGGGCAAGTGACCCAGCCGACATGCTCTACTGCACACAGTGCAAGGGGCCCCATCTCTCCTTCTGAGATTCGTAGGGGCCGCCATCCCCACCCCACTGAGAGAAAGGCTGTGTGATAATAAAGCCAACACAGAGGAGAACTAAGCAGATAGATGGATTAAGTGAGTATTCTGAGGATAGGGTACCCTAATTAGTACCCTAATTCTGGTACTACTCCTGATCCTGCGCGTTACGTAAGCCAATGCAGATCCATTTCCCTGTTAAGCCAGTTTGAGTTCAATCGATGCAACTTGTACTGAAATGAGTCCTCATCAATTCAATTTGGTGGCTTCTAGGTTCTTGTTCGTTCCATTAGCCAACTGCTTTTTCCTGATTTGTTAAATAAAATGTACCAGTTTTATTTGATACAGATGACCCTACATGTGCTAATTGAGTTATATAAAGTGGGTGTGAAATAATGACAGTAAAACCTCAATCTGTCAGTGTCTGTTCAATGGTGCTTCTGAGTAATCATCAGGTTCCGTGTTCGTATGAAATAAAGGAATAGGTTTCAGCTTGGACTCAATCTCGTTCAATCTCTGCTGACTGTCCTTATCTCAGCACGTAAGGAACACAGATGTGGCCAGAAATGTGGCTGTGTACCAGAGACAGGAAAGGAGAACAAGGCACAAGTTAATGGATTTCAAAGAACAAACAGCAGCAGGCATCTTTCAGAATGTTTTGAAGGCAATTAAAACCTCTTTAGGGATCAGTTAAAGATGTCTCTGTTCTTTAGAACTTGAACTTGGAGCAATGATGGAAAGCAACTATGAATTTCTCCAGGATTAGTTAGGGTCTTGATATGATTAAGCAGCCAATTGAATTAAAAAAAATGGCCATGGACACAGGGGAAGGGAAGCAAAACCAACATTTGTTGAGGGTCAGTTATGCCTTCGGCCTGCTCCAGGCTCCTTTCATGAAGAACTCGGTACTAAAAAGAAAGAAGGCAGAGGCATTTTCCAAGCCACAGCTGTCTAAGGAAGATGGGAATGTAGTGCCTGGTACATGGGAAGTATTCGGTAAATTACAGCAACTATGGTGATGGAGGGGGTGATGAGGATGTACAGGTCCCTGGGTAAGGCACCTCTTCCCAGGGCGCTGAGCTTGGGGCTCTGCTACCCTGAATGACAGAGCAGGTGCAGTGGTCCTTGTGCTCCTAGCTGAGCAAACTGAAATTACCTTATCATTGTCCTCTGGGGGTACATATTAAAATGCAGATTCCTAAGTCCACAGCACTACTGAATCGGAATCCTTAAAGGTAGAGGTCTGGTCAGCTGTATTTTTAAGAAACTCCCTAAGACGTTCTTGACGCTTATTAAAATGTGAGCATCTTGGCCTCAGTGGTGACACTGCGAGGGGGACAGGGAAGGGTAATACTAATTAGTATTAATCATAACTAATATGGGTTGGTCTTTCACTAACTCTTAAATTTGTAAATCCTCCAAACGAATTTAACATCATCAGACAGTAATTTCTGAACAATTAATCTTTCAAGTGTGACAGGTTTTCTGCAGTAAAGGTGCAATCTCTGTTTACTGAACAATCGTAACTGGAACAAACATACTTGATTTTTAATGTATGCCAAAGCCTCAGTTAAAGATTATATATCCCAACTTTACTTGCTTATTTACTCTCTTATTTTTTCCTCTCCCTTCCCTTTCTTCCTTACCTTTTCCCTCTCCCCTTCTCTGCGTTTCTTTCCTGCTCTCCTTCCTTTCCCTGTAATTTTTCCCCCTTGGAATGTAGTGCTTCATTGTAGCCAGCAGAGGGCACTATTCTGCAGCAAGTCCGGAACGTCGGTATCCAAAACATAATTTGGGGATTGTATTTAAGAAGTCAGAATAAAACAAGCTCATAAATGTTGTTACACACATGAATGCTTACTGCATTTTAATTATGGTGATTTACATGAACCTGTCATGATGACATGGTTCATAAAACAATCTGCATTTTAATAGCTGTGCTTAATGATGTACCCTTTCCTTTATGAGAATTTAATTCTCTCTTTTCAACTCCTGAACTCCTGAATTCCTGAATATGTTACTCTTTTAAATAAGACAAACTCTACTCAAGCCAGTGGTCAATGAGGCTGTGGCTCCTCCTGAAAACCCTGTTTTATTGGTCTCTTCTGTGTAATTGTTTAGTTTAATTTGATAAACATGTCAGTTTTCCCAGGATAATTAGGTGGATAAACAGAATGTTGAAAAAGAAATGGAGCCAATTAGACTCTTTATCAGAGACTTACACAAAAAAGGCTTTACAGATGGACAGACTTTTCCTTAGAGATTTGATCCTAAATTAGAGTTCCTGGAATTTACAATGCACAGAAGAAGCAGCTTTCTTAAATATAATGAAGTTTCCATTATCTGAAGAAAAGAGCAGATAAAAAAAACTCCTGCCTGCTTCAAAGTTAACGCCTGGGTGGTAAATGCAGAGGGACATGCCTTCACTCCAATTATAACCACTTTTATTTTATTTTATTTATTTATTTGTATTGATTTTTTAAAAAGGTTTACCCCTTTGAGAAAGAGGGACAGCGAGTGAGGGAGTGCGAGCGGTGAGGGAGAGGGGCAAAGGGAGAGGGAGAGAGAGAATCTGCAAACAGACTCCCCACTGAGCACGGAGCCCAGCAGAGAGGGAGTAGGGAGGGGGGGCTGTGGCTCAATGTCAGCACCCCAGGATCATGACCTTGGCCAAAATAGAGGGCCAACCGCCCAATCCCAACTGACTGAGCCACCCAGGTGCCCCATAACCACTTTTAAAGAGGTTGGGCGGGGCGCCTGGGTGGCACAGCGGTTAAGCGTCTGCCTTCGGCTCAGGGCGTGATCCCCGCGTGATGGGATCGAGCCCCACATCAGGCTCCTCTGCTATGAGCCTGCTTCTTCCTCTCCCACTCGCCCTGCTTGTGTTCCCTCTCTCGCTGTCTCTATCTCTGTCAAATAAATGAATAAAATCTTTAAAAAATAAAATAAAATAAAGAGGTTGGGCAACTGGAAGGGAGTGCTCTGTGGTGGTGGTTAATTTTCTTGGCACTCTCTGGAAACAGACAGGTATTCTGCATTTGTTTATGCTGTAAATATGTCAGCATGCATGTACTAGAGACTTATTTATTACGCAGCCTGGAACGTTTCACAATTGTTTGGCCTGGCAGTAACAGTCCATTAATACATCAGTTACGTTGTGTTTTTTTTGTTTGTTTTTGTTTTGTTTTTTGTGGAACTTAAGGAAATGTTTTGAGGAGTAAACAACGTATCATTTTATTCTATTTGTTTTTGATCCTTGAAAATAGACTCCTATTTGGAGTGTAATATCTCATCTTCTCTATCCAGGTTTTTATCTCATGTTTTCTGCTGCTTCTCTATTACGTGTTTTGGCCACTAATGAAGTGATAACTCATGTTGTTACAATTCAGGGCTTGGTCTTATTAGTACAGAATCAAGGAACATGTTTGTTTCTACTTGAAAATCTTTGTAATGTAATTCAATGAATAAAATATGTGCTAGTATTTTTTTCTTCACCCCTTCTTACCGCATCTTTCATGATTTTCTTAGTTATTCTCTGAAATCTGGAAAGCTGCTCAAAATGAAAAATCTTCAGAGTAAAGAAAATATGTTTCTAAATTTAAGGCTCCCTCACCCCCACAATTACTCCTGCATTTTCACACTTTGAACTTGAGTACACCCTTTAGATTTCTTGATTCTTTTTTTTGTTTTGTTTTTAAGATGTTATTTATTTATTTTAGAGTGAGAGAGAGCATGTGAGTGGGGGAAGGGGCAGAGGGAGAGAATCTCAAGCTGACTCCGTTCTGAGGGCAGAGTCCCAGGCAGGGCTCCATCCCACGACCTGAGATCACAACCTGAGTGGAAACCAAGAGTCCAACACTTACCAGACTGAGGGGGTGCCCCAGATTTCTTGAGTCTTGAAAGCTTCATTTGGGATGATAATAGAACATCTTCTAGAAAACAGCCCTGTTCATTCCCTAATAATTGCATCTGTTTTTCTGTACACTCCTCTCAGGTTTCCTTCATCCCGCTCCCAGTCTTGTCTAGATTTCTATATGGCGTTTTCTTTTGTTTGTCCCAGAATCTCAGTGTATTACTAGAGTCCTTGCTTTCTGTTTCTCACAGTATCTACTAGCACCGACAACCTCGGAACTCTGCATCTCTTGGGTACATAGCATGGGTGGCTAGTTCAAGCAGGTGACACTCTTGTGAGATTAACTGAGCAGGCAGTTAGGACGTTAAGTTGTCTTTTGACAGGTAGGAATTCATAAGTGAGTTGTGTACAAAGCTTTTGTTTCTATTCATGGAGAGAACTTAGGGGATAAGATGTAGGGGCAAGACCTGGGGCATATAAAAAAAATGTCACGTGAAGTTAGTTGCAGATTGTCTGAGAGCCCTCGTTTCTGAGACTAGTGTGTAGGGGTGATGACAATCCTGAGGAGAGAGGTGGCTGCTTCTCTCAAAATGGTTTTCTCCCAGTTTTAGCAATCTAGAGATCCAAACCCACATTCCACATTATAGCCTTGAGCTTGTATTGGGAGACACATTTTTCAGACCCCTAAGTATTTTGATGTCTTTACAAGGACATTTAAAATTTAGGTGTTTTTTTGCTTTTCCTTTTAAAATAAAACTGCTGTATTTTGAATAGAATCTTGAAAATTGGGGTGATTTTTAATTTTTTAAATTATCTTCCTAAGTATCAAAACCAAAAAAAAAAAAAAAAAACCAAAACCTTTTCAAGAAATATTGACAACTTGGGGGGCACCTGGGTGGCTCAGTCGTTAAGCATCTGCCTTTGGCTCAGGTCATCATCCCAGGGTCCTGGGATCAAGCCCCATATCAAACCCTGCATCGAGCCCTGCATCGAGCCCCTCCTCGGGCTCCCTGCTTGGCAGGACGCCTGCTTCTCCCTCTCCCACTCCCCCTGCTGGTGTTCCCTCTCTCTCACTGTGTCTCTCTCTGTCCAAAAAGTAAATATAAAATCTTAAAAAAAAAAAAGAAAGGCATATTGAAAACTTGAAATATGGGACAGTCACCCAAACCAACCACCTTGAAATGACCATCATTAATGAGAATCATTCCAGACATTTCTCTATGTGTAGATGTATGTTCATATGTATATATAGATATAGCTGTAGGTATAACTGCGTGAGTATATGGACAGAACAATAAAAATGTGATCATATTATATGCTGTTCTAAAATAATTTACATTACTGTTATTGTACTTTAGTAGAGAAAATAATGAAGTGTAACTGAAAAAAATTGCTACACTTAGATAAAATTTTTTTCACCATAAAAGGCACGAAGCTCTAAAAAATCTTCAGGTTATTTTTAAAAATACATTTTAAGAAATCTATGGACGAAACTTAAATCCAATTGGCAATTTTTTCTACCCCAAGATTGATTAATCGATCTTATATTTTTCTTCTATTCTGTGCTCTTGAAATAAATTCGTAACTACATATGAATTATTATGATCCTATTAGTTTGCAAGAGAAAGAGTGTGCTAGTTACCTTATAGAAAAAGGAAGACCAATCTTTCTAGCATTATGAACTGTGCCTAGGTGAGCATAACATTTCAGAACATACTGGATAGGAGTGAAGAGGCTCTGATTTGTTCATCCTTTTCTCATTTGCCTTTCACAAAGTCATAGGAGCTCAAACAGGCTGGACTACATTCAAGCCAGAGACGGGTGCTTTCTAAATATCCCTCTCCACCCCTGTCATGACTTGGGTTTGGATCTTATGACGTGAGGCTGTGGCTAACTTGAGGGAGGACTTCAGAGGATGTGACTCTGCCCGAGACGATGGCCAGAGAGCCACCTGTTGACACTTCATCAGATGGTGACGTATCAACAAAGAAGAATGTGGTTCCATTGTTGGCTTGTTCTCATCTGTGCAGACCCTCAGAGAGGGGTAAACAGCTGCCAGCAGTTAGAAGGCATGAAGGAGGAACGTCTGGACTCAGATGCTAACCAGGCCGCCCCTGAAAATTTTGCAGGCAACTGCCTCCCAGACCATCTCTCAAAATAGAATCTGCTAGCGGAGAAGTCAGCAGGCATTCTCCAGCCATCACAACTAGGTTCAGAAATCCGAGAGCTCTGAAGGTTGCCAGGGTATCTGGTATCGTCCGTCCCATGCTTATTGGAGATGGCGAATATTACCAACTTAGCTTCGCATCAGCAGGGGTTTTCTGAGGAACGCAAGACTTTTATCACAACTGCTGAGAAATCCTGCAGGAAATCACAACTTTTTGTTGTTGTTGTTGTTGTTGTTGTTTTGTTTTCTGAGTAAGACTATTGAAGATTCTCTTTTACAAAGTGAAAAAAAAAATCTTTTCGACAGAAGGTTGAGGAAACCAACCTTGGAAGACTAACTTAAACTTCCAAGAGCAACATTACTGGGTTTATCCAAGTCATGCTTTGATGAACAGTGAAATTGAGCTAGGAGCAAATGTCATGGGTGGAAAAACCAACAGCATGGTCTCTGGGAAGCCTGATGCCTGAATGATATGTGGATAATTGCCTAACAACGAGGCAGCAATGCCACCGAACAATCAGTACATTGTCAGATCAAAATGCGGAAGTGAACAGTTTCCAGTGTTGCAAGTTCCAGAACTGCAAGTTCCTTGAACACTCACTGAATTTATGGGGACAGTAGATTTTATAACTTGATCCAGAATGTGGGATTCCTGTTCTGCTAAATGGAAAACAAGATAGATGGAGGGGAAAGAGGAGAAATGGAATGCTATGCCTTATTCCACTCCGGTGATATTCTCACCCCTGTCCTTTTTTGCACTTGTATAACTGGGAAGTCAGATGGTCAAAGTCAAAGCCAAAATCTCTTGAAGGACGAAGTCAAAATTTATTGTGGGACCAGATGGCGACCACCATCCCCAGAGATGAGAAATAAATTATTTCAACTATGTACATTTTCAATTCTATTAGGTAGGGTTAAAATAGTCTTTAGTCCTTCTGACTGTTCAGTTTGGTGTCCCATGAATTACACAGTTTCTCCATGGTGGGGGGAGAGCCATCGATGCCTGTCTCTGTATGAATTCTGAGAATTATTCCCTTAGGTGGTTTTTCCCCTCCAGGTCTGGGTAGTTTCTTCTTACAAAGATGCTTTCAATGACCTTTGATACTGGATGAAATATAAGTGGTCAAGTTTACTTTTTATACCCCTTAAACAAGGCTGCCATTTGGCAAGCAGGAGATAGATCATGTGCTGATCAAAATTCAGGTAAAGACTGAAAAGGGACCCTCTGCAAATTTCCTGAGTGTTCTCTCTCTCTCTGTCTGTGCATCTCTCTTCTTTAGGAATCTGCCTGTAAATCCCTGGCCTCCACAGACTCTTGGTTCTACTCCCTCAACTCAGAGACTCTACCAGACTCCACCTGAGTTCTGGCTCCCTGGGCTTTGGTCTAGAAACTCTCTCCAAATAGGAAGCCAGGGCAACCACAAGGATTACTTTTTTTTTTGTTTGTTTCCCATCTCTCAGGTCACTGTACCATGTTACCCAATATCCAACGTCTGAAAAATCATTGTTTCATATATGTTGTTCATTTTTTAAGTTCCGGAGGAGGGTAAATCCAGTCCCTGTTATTTCATTTTGGCTGGAAACATCCACATAGATTTTAAATTGGAAGACATCTTTTATTGTTGTCTGCCTTAAAACTTGCTCACGACTCCAAACACAAATTATCCTTTATAATGAGGAATTGATTTACCATCTTTAGCATTAGAGAAGATCGATGTCAAGGTAGTTGTCAATGGGAGTTGAGAAGTCTCCTTTATGGCCCTACTGGTGTCTTTGTAGGATTTGTTAGCTACTACTGGTTGATCACCATGATGGCTAACTCTGGTCTTGAATTTGACTTTTCATATAAATAAGACAAAATCTAATTTTCAGTTTGAAATTATAGTCTCCATTTTTTGAGGTCTCTCTCTTCTCTCTCTCTTGTAGCTGAATCTCTGAAATACATAGTATAGTAGCCTTTAGGTTATATGTCATTAGGAGATCTGTGACTATAAGTACAGTTCACTTTTTCTAGGCTTGTGTTTTGCCTCATCCAGTCTTAAAAATAAGTTTTGCTTCATGTACCACGGAACTAGAAGAAATTAGAGTAGTATCAATAAAAGTAGATCTTGAGACAGTATAGCTGAATATACTTTATGTTTTCTCTAAATTCTGTTTGATTTCCACTGGAAGCTCTTCTAAGATCTAATAAACTTGAGGCAAATAAACACGTGTGTGTGTGTGTGTGTGTGTGTGCGCGTGTGTGTGTTGAATATGGTGAAAATGAAAACGTGCATGGCACAGATAACATGAATGTGAACACTGCAAATATGGTAAATCCTAACAACTTTAGAAGAAAAGGACTCCCCACAAGACATAAGTCTGTGCAAAGTGAGGCTGTGTATTGGTTTCCAGCAAAGTTAAAGAAAATGGGAGAAAGGTTGTGTTCTTGCTGTATCTTTCTCATAAAGATACTTTCAATGACCTTTGATACTGGATGAAATATAAATGGTCAAGTTTACTTATACCCCTGAAACAAGGCTGCCATTTGGTAAGCAGGAGACGGAAGTAGGAAGAAATAGTAGGTAAAAAATTATTCTGGATAAAGGTAGGAGTCTGGGGACCAGATGCCATCATTAAGTATCCTAAAAAGTCACTTATCATGTGGCAATCCTGCTATAATCTCCCTAGTAATTCAGTAAATTATCTCTTTTTAAGCTTTTGTTTTTAATTAAATAAGTCTCTGAATTACTAAGGAGATGAGATCATATTTTTGTTAACCTTGATGTTAACCACAATAAAGCTATTTGTTGCTTATTTTATATCTGGAAAATACTATTATTTTTTTAAAAAAACGACCTCTCTTTTCTATAAGTCAATGTTGTTATTATTTTTCTTGTGGTTAACCTAAAGTCCATTCATTTTTTTTTTAAACCTAAAGTCCATTCTGTTTCATAAAGCCTATCCCCAATAATCTCACTAATCATGATTCGTCCTTTTTGTTTATTTATTTTTTTAGATTCGTATAGTTAGTGTTGACCAATGATGTATTTGACTGGGCATTGCCTTGCTAATACTTGTATGTATGTTAACTACTTAACTTTGGCATGTCATTTAGTTTGTAAGTTTCTTGAATGCATCATCCTTATATTCTTCTTTGATATTGTTTCATCTTTTTGTTGTTGTTCACCGTTGACAGTAGATGCTTGATGAATACTTGGTAATAGTCGTCTTGAAATCAGTTGAGAGTATTTACAACTGTCTATATCCCTGTCTTGCCTCCTCCCCACCATCATCACTGTAGTCCCTTTAAAAGTCTGGAAAAATAAGACAGGAAATAATTGCTTGTGAAGGGCCACACAAGAAGTTAGGTATAAGACAAAAATTAGACCTCAGAGTTTCAAGCTCATAATCCTGAACTCAAAACAAAAGGCCACCCAACCTCCGTCAATATAATTAGATTAAGGAAAGCATTTGGAAAAGTAAAGCTGCTATTGTCCTGAAGGTAAGTTTGTGACTGTGTATTCGTTGTAGCAAGTAAAGACTATGGATCTCATTAAAATGTCCCCATCCCCAGCATGCGGAAGACACTAGCAATGTAAACATTCTTGAAGGGGAACATACACTTTGGAGTCTGGGAGAAAAATCCCGTCTGGTCTCCCCTTGGATGGAAGGCTTCGACTGTTCTGCAGAGGTCGGTAGTTTTGTTGTGTGTGGACAGCTGAGAGTCATTTCCTCATCTTTATTCCAAACGAAGCTGGACACTCCCTTTTCATTTCTGAAAAGTTATCTCTGGTTATAAGGGAGCTAGCATGTTTACCCAGTGGGCTTGGAGCCAGCCCAGTGCCGCCCCCTTCTCTTGGTCCTTCCCCTCTCTGTTTCCCAATCTCCCCTCCTCTAAGATGGGCAGATATGAAAAGTTGCCAATCAGGATGCCAGGGCTTCAAAGGGATCCATCATGAGTGCACACAAAGGCTCGTTTGTTTAGCACTTGGGAGGAGATGCCAGCGGCTTCCAGGCAGACAGAGAATCGGGGGTTTGTCTTCACTTGACTTCTTGCTTGCATCATCTGGCTGCTGGAGAAGTCTTCCTTTTCATCCTGTGGCTTCATGAAGGAAGAACGGCTAAATAGAAATGCCTTTCGGCCTTCACTTAACTCCATTTTTAAAGGGACAAATAAGGTCATCTCTGCTTCTGGAGCTAACTGCATGACAAGATTTCTGAAAAAGAAAAGTAGCATTTGCCATTGGTAACCCTAATATATTAGACTACAGACTTCAGAGATAAATATGGCAGGTGACTGGCAACATGGGGTTGGCCTGATTTTTGTCATAGGGTTTTGCGGTGCCCCTCACAAACAGATGTCCCCCGCAGATAACCCATATGAAGGATAAAATCCAAGTTACAATACTTGACATTCTGCTTTTAGTGTTCATTCCTTTGCCAAAAGCTTACTTTTAAAATTCCAACGGTTGGTGTGGGGCATCTGGTTGGCTCAGTCAGTGAAGCATCCACTCTTGATTTAGGCTCGGGTCATGATCTCAGGTGGTAAGACGGAGCCCTGGGAAGGGCTCTGTGCTGGGCATGGAGCCTGTTTAGGGTTCTCTCTTTCCCTTTTCCTTGCCCCCCCTCCACTCATGTTCTCTCTCTTTAAAAAAATGAAATAAAATAAAATATAAAATAAAATAAATTCCAACAGTTTTGAGAGGATCGTGTTAAGCTGTTACCAGTTGTTTGAAGCTAGTGTGAGTATATTTCAGATCTGTTTCAGAGTATAGGTTTTGAGGACAATTAATGGGATCAGAAAGAGTAAGGGCATGTATGAATGAGAGAAAAGAAAGCCAGTGGATTTGGACACTTCTAAGCAGGGCTAGGATGAAAATGGGGCAAGCAAGGCTCCCAGGTCATGACATCTGTGTATGTATATATATATGTATATATATATATATATGTATATACATATATATATACATATACCTGTACATATTTTCCCCTTCTAAGTGCAGTTCTAATTATGAAAATTATAAAAAATAAATAAAAAATATTAATGAAATTCATGTTACATATTTTCCAAAAATAAAACTGACGTGTCTTATACCAACTTTATGGGAGAGTGCCAGGTACAAGTTCTGGAACATTAGGGGTTAACTTTGAAAAAAATAGGTTTGGAGTCATAAGTTGGTATATGAAAACACAAATGGTTTAAATTCTTCTTAAAACAACTTTAAATTATTTTAAATTTATTTTTAGGAGAAGGGTGAATTGTTGGTCAATATATAATAAAAAATAATTTATATTTCCAAACATTGAAAATTCTGGGTGATAAAGTTAGAAAGAAAAATCTCTTAAAAAAAGAAACAGAATTACATGAGCCTTAGACTTTTCATCACTGAAAATCGAGATCCTTTTTCAGTTACTACTTAGCTTTGGTAGGGAAGTCTGAACCATGCATTGAAAATAGAATCTCTATTTTCTATTTCACATAGAGCTGCCCAAGCAATCTTTTTTAAGAACTGAAAAATTATTAGCTATCCTTTGTGATTCAAGTTCTAGCATTGGGCGTCTCTAAAAAAACATACAGATGAACACTTACCATCGTATCTAATTCTCTTAACAGATTTTCAGTGTGCAGTGCAGAATTGTTAACTATCCTCACAGTGTTCTAGATCTCTAGAACTGACCCAGCTGGCATTCCTGAAACTTTCTATGCATTGAACTGCACTCTTCTCCCAGCCCCTGGCAACCACCCTTCTCTCTGTGTCCATGAGTTTGACTATTTCCGACACCTCAGACAGATGTAGGCATGCAGTATTTGTCCTTCTGCGATGGGCCCATTCCACGTAATACAATGTCTCAGGACAGAATATTTAAGGAGGCATCACTCTCGGCCTCATGCAAATGCAGATTGTGCCCTGGAGAGTGAGCACCTCCTTAAATTTTGCACCTGGGGGCCATACTCGCGCTGTCCTAGTCCCTCGTCCTGTCCCTGCTTGTGAGACAAACAGCCACTTTCTGTAACTGTCACCAAGACCATTCCTGGTTCCACGGGAGCAGCTCTAGGTGTAGCAATATATGCCGGACGAGGAGTGAGAAGAGGTGCGCTCTGTCCTTGCTGTGTGATTTTGAGGTGAGTCTGATTCCTTCCCTGAGTGTCATTTTCACCCAGGACACATAATTAATATTTACTGTCTATTTTATCTGTCGAGAATTGAGAGGAGTTGAGATTTTGCTCTAATTGCAAGCTAGCAAGTTAGGCTGTCACAGTTCCATGGATGCTGGCAGAAGACGTCTGACTCTCAGGTCAGAAACACGAGGCTCTGTTACTGGTAGTCACAGCAGTCACTAGATCATCTACTTTGTACTGGTTCCTTGAACTGCGATTCCTATAGGGCAACAAGAAGCAGAACAGGTGACACAGGCGCCTGCAGTAGGTTGTGTTACAGGAGATGAACCGCAAAGTTAAGGAACCAATGTATTTTATAATAGGCAGTAAGAATGCCTGACCTTCACTCGGGAGACTGAGATTATCTTTAATTTACTGGATAGTAATGTTTGCTCTTTGCTCCAGCAGGATTTGTAGCATATTTGCCTCTCTATTTTGTTTAAGACTCTGATAGATTGATTTTTATTTTGTTGTTGATATGCAGCCACACCAAACCCTACCTGATACAGAATTTGGTATCTGGAGATAGACTGCAATAGCAGAAGTTGAGGACATGACCTGGCTTAGCAGTAAGGTAGTGAGGGCTCAGATATTTAGGTAGTGAGGGCTCAGATATTGCAGGCTGGACAATTAATAACTCTTCTTATTCAATAGGAAACTGTCACATTGTCACCTCTTGTCTTCTGGAAGACAAACTACATATGAATTAGGGCTAATGCACTAAGGAAAGTGGTAGGAAACATTCAGAGTGTTGGTGTGTTTTGGGTACTTCTTGTCATTTTAGCGAAGTCTTGTAGGAATGGGAAATGAGCTCCAAGGAGGCCAGACTTCAAGCAGAGACAGAAGGAAACACCTCTTCTCTTCGAGAGTTTCCATAGCAACCTATAGTGTACACTGCCTATGAGATATAAAAACTATGAGAAAATCCCCTTCTATAGCTCAAATTAAAGCAATTTTAAGTAATGGTTACAAAGTGGCACCATTAGCAGGAGATAATACTGTACCACCAAACCTTATAGCAAGAGCTTTCTACAGGTAATGAGGACTAGACTGACTTAAAATATTAGCTTCAGATTCTCAATTTCCCATCCAAGCTTATTTTTTAAGCGGTGTCCAAGTTTCTCTCACTCATTTGAGAAAGAGGGCAATAAATAAAGAAGATAGTAAATAAAAGATGAGAGTTGCCAGGCTGAAAAACTAAGTATAGATAAAATCTTGGTTATTTGTATGTGAAGCCAACAATAAGCAAGTAGATCAGAAACCTACTAAGATGTATGGGAATGATATTGGCAAAGATATTCCACAACTGGTCTACAGCATCTGGTGGCAAACCCTTATGAACTTGTACCCAGTTGGAAGTGGGCTGTGAAAGCTGTGCAGGCCCCAACAAGGTCATATCCTCCAGGACCTACTTCAGTGTGCCCAGAGATGATAGTGGACATGGGTAACTTTCTCAGGAGAAAAAGCCAAGGGTCCCAGAAAATAGATGGACGTATTCTCCCAGAAAGAAGACCCAGAGGCTCCAGAGGAGCCAACCCAGGAATGTCCTCCACTGCCAGAGTTGTGTTCTTTTCAATTCTGGCCAGCTGTGAAGGTGGCATGTTTGCCATTCTTCCAATTTCCCAGTGGAAGATTTTACTGTGACTATTCTGTCCCTTTTCTGCCATAGTGTTTCCAGTGGGTTGGAGGCAGGATATTTCTTTATTCATTGGTCACCAGACTATGGGGAATACCAACTTACCTGACAGAACTGTGCATCACCCAGAGGTCCTAGACTTTGAGCTTAATGAAATAACTGGGGAAGACTCTGGGCTGTTTCCACTGGAGAAGACAGTGTGTTCTTATAGGGAAGGAGCACACATAGATGGAATCAAGTCTAAAAATGTAGATTGAAACAAAGAATACTGATTATCTCCTGAATATCCATTTTCCTCTCCTTTTCAGTTATAAAATCTTAAATTCATTTTGAGGATCTATTCACTCAGTTAAAAGAAAATATTTCTCAGCTACCCATACAGCCTTATGCAGACACGTGACAAGGTTTTGCCAAATGAAATGTAAGAGGTACTACTTATTTAAAAGAGATGACACAGGGGTGCTTGGGTGGCTCAGTCAGTTGGAGAGCATCCAACTCTTGATCTCAGCTCAGGTCTTGATCTCAGTGTTGTGAGTTCAGGTCCTGCATTGAACTCCATGCTAGGTGTGGAGCCTACTTAAAAATGAATGAATGAACTAACTAATTAATTAATTAATTTAAAAAAGTGGATGACACAGGCTCGTCTCTTTTCCCCTCCATCCTACTTCCTGGAATGTGGATATAATGGCGGGCACTCTAGCTGCCATTTTGCATGGATAAGGCTCCTCACTCTAGGAGTTTTGGAATGAAAGATTGCATAATGTCAGACTCTAATGAATTAGTAGAAATGAAAAATCATTCCTGGACTGATGGCCTCCATATTTCTTTTATGTGACAGAATAACAACTTTTGTGTTTAAGCCACTGTGAATTTGGGTTGCAATTCATATTTAGCTAAACCTGCTTTGACAAATGTGAAATTCTACACAAATATGAGTCAAGAAATCAGAAAAAAAATGGGTGCAAAAGTCTTTCCAACTGAAACAAAGTAATATTTTATTACTTTTTTAAAAAATAATCTTGACGGGGGGTTAGAGGGTATTCTTATTCTGATACGAACAGCACTACCGTATCTCAGTTATCCCTACAATTC
The DNA here is from genome assembly GCF_002007445.2 of Ailuropoda melanoleuca. Lineage (NCBI taxonomy): Eukaryota > Metazoa > Chordata > Mammalia > Carnivora > Ursidae > Ailuropoda > Ailuropoda melanoleuca. The sequence continues at coordinate 155,830,423 of NC_048218.1, forward strand.
TAAAATCTTAAGTCCTGGGGGCACTGTACTTTGTCGTACTCACAGGGACCTATAACGGAAATACTACATCAATAATGCTGCCGAAAGGATAGTAGTAGGCTGAATAATTTGTACCATATGATGACTCCACCTATTACAACACAGTTAATCGGACCAATGGTGGGAAACTAACCAATTCAGTCAATACATAGGCAGATTAGCGACCTTTGATTGACATGTTCTGGAATGAAAAGAGGATCGGTGTCAATCAGCTTCTCTCTGTCAGCAATTTGTATTAGGAAAACAAGATTGCTATCAGTTCTCAGTGGAAACTAAAGCTAAAGTCAGCAGAAAGGGTCACAGTCACACTAGGATGGTTCTGTGTAAGCTAAGAATTTAGGATGGTATAAACCGTGAATGAGCAGAAGCTTAGGTGAATAAAGGATATAGGGTAGAAGATGAGGATGCTGCTGAAAATAGTGTAAGAAGAAGAGATACACCCAAAGGAGAGATGGAGAGAGTCACAGGGAGTCTTGCCCATGGCAGAGACATTTGACCTTCTGCAGCTGAGGAATTTGCCACTGTTGGGTTCTTGCTTCCATAGGGCAAGGTAAGACTGAGCTCTTGGGTTTTTGCCTTCTTCATTTGTTGCCCTTTCAAAAAGTACCTCCTCAAATACCCAAATCTCTTTCCCCTATCCGGAAGGACCTATTTAGAACAATTGAGGTAGAGATCAGTATTTACCATATTTCATTGCCCAAACCATAATGTTTTCCTATCATTAGGAACTAATGTACTTAGTTTTAAATTATCTGAATCCTATTTAATTTAAAAAAAGGTTCATTTGAGGAAATTGATCATATTCAAAACAATATAGTGGAAGATAGTTAAAATGAGGTTAGGTGGAAGAAAGAGTTACAGCAAGAACCTGAAAGGAAATCAGAATTTTAATGACGAAAATAATAGTCTTCGTTGAGCACTTGCAGGCTGATGGTAAGTGCTTCATGTGTTTCATTGCCATCACTATTGTCGTCAGGTGTACAATAGCCTCATCAGGTAGAAGTCCTGATTACCCCCACTTTTCAGATAAGAATCCTGAGGCTCAGGATGTGAAATATTTGCCAAGTTATTGAATGGCAGAACCTGGGATTTGATCTTGGCTGTCTGCCTCTAAACCTTTAATGACTGCTATAGCAACGATTTAGCTTAGAGCTTTCTAGTCCCTATCCCAAACTGATAAGTAGCTCTAAGCTACTTATAGCCAAGTGAATATAGATAGCAGTCTACAAGGTTGTTATTATGAGGCTGGGAGCCCAAGAGCCATGTTTTAGGGGACTCTGGAAAATGCCTTGACCTAGGAAGCTAATTAAGGGAATTCTTAGGAAACTTGGTAGGAGAGAGACAATGGGCTTATTCAGAGACATAATGAGAAAATTCTCATTGGACATTTTCTTAGCACCTAGGAACTTAGGTAGAATTGAAACCACTGTTAACACGAGAGTTGATAGTGTTGTGATTAGGGATATGGACTCTCTACCCAGGCTATGCCATTTAGTATGAGTGTAGGCAAGTCTTAAGCTGTATGCCTCTGTTTCTTTATCTATATAAGAGGATTTCATTAAAAAAGGATTTCCTATGCATTTTATAAGATTGTTGTGAGAATTAATGGTTTAATGCAAGTAAGCCCTTGAAAGATACCTAGCAGAAAGGAAGAGCTCAATAAATGTTGGTTATTATTATAATTATAGTTCTTTCCTTTTCACGGCCCCTAGCTATTAGGTCGGTGAACAAAAGGTTTTCTTGCATGCTGGAAGGAGGTTTTCTATCATGTGAATGCCTGGGAGCACTGTGCCTCATCTTTATACCTTCAGACATGTCTGATAGCTGCTATTAATAAAGCGGACCTATGTCGCCCTGCCTTAAGTTCCTCACCCCCGTGCTCACTAATAGCAGCAACTAACATCTCCTGAATGCTTAGTAAATGCAGAGCACTTTCCATATATCTCGACCTTTACCAGGACATGAGGAAGTGTTATGGGTATCCCTCTTGCACAGGTAAGAAAAAATTGGAACTGTTATAAAGTTATTGAATTGTAAAAAAAGAAGCATTTCTTACAGTGTGTCTGAATTGCTGTGAAGCCTCTTAAAGTTCTTCCTCCACCCCCTGCCCACTTTAACAAATTATCGGAGACAAGAGTTAGCATTACAGACTGGTGGTGCCACAAGCCTATCAGAGAATAAAAAACTGAATGAAAGTACATGCATTGGCACATAGTACCTAATTAGAATCGAAACTAAGTGATTAGTGCTTACCCTGTGAAATTTACAGCGAAATATATTAGTATGCTTCTCCTAAGTATGAGAATAATTTACAACAATACTCTTCACCCACCTAGGAAAATCCAGTGTTAGGTTCACATTCACGTGTTCACAATTATCACAAGAATGCCTTTTTACACTTATTTTACAAAAAGAAAAACAACAGCAATAGTGTCCAATCCAGGTTCAGGCATTGCAATTGATGGTTACGTATTTTTACATGCTTTTAATCTACAATTTCCCCATTAAAAATAGTTTTTAATTTACCTACAGCCAAGTTTACTTTCTGGTTTGTAGTGCTTTGAGTTTTAACACGTGTTTAGATTCATGTAATCACTACAACCATCAGGATAGAGAAGTTTCATCATTTCAAAACATTCCTCCTATTGCCCCTTTGTAGTTGATTCCTCTCTGCCTACGACCGCCGGTAACCATTCATCCTAGTACCTCTGTTACCTGTATTTAACTCTTCACTACAGTTGCTTTTTCCAAAATGTCCCCTAAATGGAATCATACAGTATGTAACCCTTTGAAATTGACTTCTCTGACTTTGTATAATGCATTTGTGCTTCATCATGCTTTTGTGTGTATCAATAGTTCATTCCTTTTTATTATTGACTTATATTCCATTATATAGATATACCACATTTTTTTTTTTATCCATGTACTCCGTGAAGACCGTTTAGGTTGCTTTCAATTTCTGATGATCATGGATGGTATCACTATAAATATTTGTATACAGGTTTTGTGTGTGGGTGTCTGTGTGAAAGTAAGTTTTCATTTCTCTAGGGCAAATACCTACATGAGGCTTGTTAGGTCATGTGGTAAATGTATGTTGTTTTTGTTTTTGTTTTTTTTTTGTCCTGCAAAAACTGCAGATTATTGTTTCCATCTGATCCACAGCTTGGGAGAGGGCTCCAGGTTGTTTAAAAAGCTGCCTGGTTGTTGCAGGGAGGGGCTCAGGTAGCTAATCTGACACCAGGGGGATGCAGCCAGGGACCCCTGGGCTGGGGAGGGTTCTCACAGTGTTTTGGGGGAGCCTTTTGAAAAGATACTTGCCCAGCCCAGATTGCGGGTGTCTGGCCTGTGGAGTTAGTCACATGGTTGCCCATCTTCTTGACGAGTTCCACCTGCTCATCTAGTTAGCGACTCTTCAGGAAGTCAGAGACGTGGGCGTCTATATAAGCAGAATGCAAAGCACACAGATGCCAGTGGGCCTGGGCCAGGTTCTCCTTTGGGGCCATGTGGCTTCAGTGGTATCCCGGATTTCATCCTGCTTATGTTGGGAGCTTCTGCATGTCCTGAAAGAGGACACAGCCACCACGCCAGCTTTATGCTGTCCGGAGATATTGAATGCCCATGTGGAAGAGGTGCCCACAGAGCCACTATCAAAATAGAGGTGTCGCATGTCCACAAATACAGGAGGACCAGGAGGTTGACTGTGACCTCCCCCTCTGGAATGATTCTGATGAATCTGTGAGCTCATGGGTGGCAACAAGAGGCTAGCCACAAAATGGCGTTGGTTGGTCCTGGAGGCAGAGAATGGCCAAAAAGATGGTTTCAGACTTTGCAGCTGAAGAGGAGGTTGGAGGGTGGTTGGAGGCTTGGGAGAAGCGGGTTCCCAGGCCTGTCCTGTCTAAACACTGTGGGAGCAAGGGATAGATCTGCACAACTACGGGTGCGCTGCTTGCATATGTTTAATTTAAGGAACTTGCAAATCATTTGTCAAAGTGGTTGTACAATTTGGGATCCCACCAGAACAATATGGGAGTTTCGGTTACACAGTACTTCACTTCAATTTCATTTCCCTAATAACTAATGAGGTTGGATATCTTTTCATGTACTTCTTTGCTGTCTGCATTTCTTCTTTGATAAAGTATCTATTGCCTGTGTTTTAACTGGGTTATTTTTTATATTACTGAGTTTTGAGAGTTCTTTCTATATTTTAAATAAAAGTCCTTTTTCATATACGTGATTCATAAATATTGTCTCTCTGTTGCTTGGTTTTTTTTTTTCATTTTTCTACTAGGGTCTTTCAGATGAAGTCCAATTTATCAATTATTTATTTTTTGAATTGTGGTTTTGGTGTCTAACACCACTTTAACTAAATTCATGAAGATTTTCTCTTGAATTTTCTTTTTCACTTATTAACCTTTTATTACCTGGTTTTTTAGTTGTTGCTTTTTTTTTTTTTTTTAAGATTTTACTTATTTATTTGAGAGAGAGAGAGCATGAGCAGGGGAGGTGCAGAGGCAGAGGGAGAAGCAGACTCTTCACTGAGCAGGAAGCAGGTTGGGGGACTCGATCCCAGGACATTGAGATCATGACCTGAGCCAAAGTCAGACCCTTCACCATCTGAGCCACCCGGGTGCCCCATTGTTTTTTAGTTTTTAACGGCACCGTTTGACTTTCTCTTTTACTTGTACAACAATAAATGACTCTATTCTGCTTTCTTCCCTCTTTTTCTACTTGTCCCACATAGTTTCTAGATATGTTCTATTTTGTTAGAGCGTGTAGCATTTCTATACTCTTCTTCCACCTGTATCACCAACTCTGTTTTAGTTCTGGCTCTCTGGTTCAACATATGACACATTCCTTATTACTGCCTTTCCTGATATGTCTCCTGTTATTTCTTGGTTGGATGAAACTCATTCTCTGGAAGATTATCTGCAAAAGGCGTGTAGGTGCAGTATTTCCTGAGATCTTGTGCTTCTAAAACTGTTTCACAACAGCCCTGATACTCGAAATTCAGCTGAGCTGAATATAAAGTCTTTGGCTTACACTTTTTTTTTCTCAGTTTCTTAAAAATAGTGCTCCACTATTTCCTTCCTTTGTATATTGTTCTTGAGAATTTCAATCACCTGTAGAAGGAATAGGAGAATAGAAAAAATGATTAGCAACAGGGATGAGATTTAAAAAAAATAAATACACACACACATATATATGCTATTGTTTCGGCTGCAAGATAGCAAAGGTGTGCTCTTCTTTGACTCATTCTATCAGGCAGCTGGACAAGTAAGACCAATATTTTTGGTTGCTCTTTTGACTTTTACATGGTGGGATAGCAAAGGAGGGCTTGTACTAACTTTAATTCTCTGCCATAAAATGGAGACTGTGTGTGAATTTCTCTTTCCTTACTCCCTACTTTAATCCAACTTTCCCTATAGGGACTGCTAAGGGATTTAAGTACATTAGACATAGGAAGTTCACTATTAGTTGAATATGGAAGCATCAGTTTCATATCGCAAATAGCACAATGCTATCAGCAAGTGTTTGTTGGGCAGGTGCGTGAGTGACTGGCATTTTTTGGTCACCTACTTTGAGTGATCTAGCATATTAAGTACCTTCAGGGTAGGATCAGAGAGAATGGGCACTAGGACCATTGCACAGGCACCGATATCAGTCAGCTCAACCTCCACATCTGGGAGCATGGCCTCAGAGAAGTTACCCAAAACAAATGTCCCGAAACTAAAAAAAAGGAAAAAATACTTCTCCAAAATTATGCCAAAGAAAATTATTTCATAATCCAGATGTCAGATGTCAGAGTGAACGGGGTAACCGAATAGGAATAGAAGCAGCATGTGCTTTGTTCTAGCACTGTCAGAATTAGATCAGAGTCTGGGGTAAGATCTTTAACAACAGACATCAATTTTTCACATGGTAACCACTTTGGGGGCGTCAAGAAGTGCAAAAACTGCTTTCCTCACAACGTTGTCCAGACCCTCTCCCTCTTCCCCATTCTGGTGTCTTAATGACCCCTTGACCATCTGAAAACAGTACAAGAGTTCGAAAAAGGAAATGGAACATGAGAATAGGAGGCAAGGGGATGCAACTAGGAAAAACACACTTGAAATAGCAATCTTATTAAACTCTAACACTTGACAGTGTTCTCATAGATACACTATCAGGGTACTTAAATTGTATCTATTAAAAATACCTTCACTTTACTAAAGTGAATATTCTACAAAGAACAATTGCTGAATTTGGACGATTTCATTTTCTACAATAGAAATGATGCTGAAAACCATAGTGGTATTATGTAACAAATATAATTACCTGTGGTTTACTTTATTTTAAAAACTTTTCTCCCTCCCTCTCTCTCTTTTTTTCCTTTCCTTTCCTTTCCTTTTCTTTTCTTTTCTTTTCTTTTCTTTTCTTTTCTTTTCCTTTTTTTTTTTTTTTTTTTTTGCTTTCTTTAAAATTTTTACTTGGTGAGGAGAATAATCAGTAAAATGGAGACTGGAGAAAAAATGAATTGCAACTTCCATTGTGGTTTGCCTTTGCAAGCAAAAAAGCCACTGTTTTTCCTCCTTTGAATACAGGAAATGACTTTGGCTAAGGATGGGAAGATTTGTTGGTGGGGGAGGGGAAGAGCCCAAGGAACAGATTTTACTTTACTTTTGGCGATGGAAATAGGTAAGATTCACTAGTATCATCAGTAATCCAGTTTCCTGGGCTTTGAGTACTGACATCATGACCACTTGTGCATGCTGTGAAATGGAGCTACCATCACGCTCCCGATCTTCTGGTTTACCCGTTTTCCCAGAGAAGGCAAAGTGACAAGCTTCTCCATTTTGGAAAGTTGGTGCCTCTACCCTTATTTTGTCTCCTGTGTCCATTAATCCCCCTCTTTCAAGGGAATGGAAGGGCAGAGGATTGCTCTGAAAGCTGAATAGGATTTTGCCATATGCACAAGAATGGAAAAATGAATGATATGTGGACATGGAAGGATGCAACCACAGGTTTGCATGGAGAGGCCCCTGGTAGATCAGGTTTCCTCAAATGGGATTTGCGAGAGAATAAAGGATGGATTATGATTATCAAGTGCAATCATAGAAAAGATTTTGTAAGTTGTAAGTACTTTTAGGAGTTTTTTGTCAAAAATCTCTCAGCTTTGTTCTAGGGAGCATGTTTACATGCAACACATTTGTAGTTGTTTCATGTAGTGTGGAAGCTTTATGGAAATATATTTATTATAAGATATTTTGGTGTTCACAAGATTGAGGTCATGGAAATATAGTAGAATATATGCTGATCTCTCTTGAACTGCATACTTTGGATTGTTTATAAAGTCAGATTTATTTAATTTTTAAATTTCCTTTTTTTTCAAATTTCTATATTGTGATGCATTTCAGTATTTATAAAAAAAAATGTAGTGATTTGGTTACCACTCATTAGTCCACCATAGTGCACATTAAAAATCTTGGGGTCATTTGTTGTTGTTGCCTACTTATCTTTCCAACTGTTCCTTTTTTTTTCCAATTAAAAAAAAGAGATTTATTTATTTATTTTATAGAGAGAGCACAAGCATGCGAGTGGGGGGACGGGCAGAGGGAGAGAATCCTCAGGCGGACTCCCCACTGAGGGCGGAGGCCCACTCGGGGCTCAATCTCAGGACCCTGAGATCACGACCTGAGCCAAAACCGGGAGGCCAACACTTCCTGAGCTGAAACCAAGAATCAGACGCTTAACTGACTGGGCCATCCAGGCACCTCCAACTATTTTTTTTTTAATCTGAAGTTTTCTACAGATATTTCTTTTTCTTTATATATATTTTTGGGGGGTCATCCTCTGTCATACATCATTGTATTATACCTAAACTGCTACAATAGTTCTTCGGTTGCTTTATCTTTAACATTTTGTCCTTAAATCTGTGTATCATCAAACCTGTTCGAAAAGCTTAAAGCTCTTTTCATTATTCAAATTAAGTGAAGCTAAAGTATCTTTTTCACAGGAAAAGGCAATATTATCCTTCAACGAACATAATAGGATCGATCACGAAAGATTTAACTGAAGAATTAACAAAGTTGGTAAGGATTTGTTAAAGAAGTCAGATACAAAATGGATATGTAACAATTCATGATTTCTTTGTATTCAAGGCCCCAGGACAGGTCAGGTGGTGCTCATGTGCACAGTGAAAATGGTTTTCTCAAATGGGAGTTGGGAATCTCACCAACTTCCTCAGGGAATCCAAGCCAGGAGGCTGGGCATATGGCTTGGCAGCTGGTCATTGTCCGCATCTTTTCTTGGCTCAGTACATTTTCTTCAAATATAACATAGACTGCAGAGGTTCAGCTCTGTTTCCAACATCGTCACTGGTAGCTTCATACTCAAGCAATTTTAAGCCCTTGGTGCTGAAATCTGAAATATCACCATTTAGGGGGAGGGTCTTTGTACAACTCAAAGGCCCATTGGAGCGCTTTTCCAGAACAAAGGAATAAAGGAATCAAAAAATTAGTGAAGCGTGTTCCACTTGTGTAACAGAAAAGCTTGAAAAATATTCCAGTTTAGGATTCCCCAGCTACTTCACAATCTCTTGGCCATGAGGAAATAACCTCACTTGGGGATGGGGCATTTGCAAGGGATAAAAATTAAGTCTGGAGAATCAGGAAGATGAAGTCCTAAGCATCAGAACTAAGTCACAATTCCTCACGCGGCCCGCGTCCTCTGTCTTGCCTCGCTGACCTGTCTATTAAGGATGACCTGTTCCAGATTCTTCATCTGTTATCTGGGAAAGTGGAAATGTTGTAAAGTAAGAAGTGGAAAAGAGTTGTGAGCTCTCTGATTCCATCTCTTTTGTTTGTTCAGTGAAATCCATGTGTGAAATGATACTCAAACATACTTTCTCAGGTTGTTTTGAAGATTTTCTGAGGGATCTTATTGTCGTAAGTGTCGTAAGTTTTCTCCACTCTTTTCTCTTGCTGCCCTTCAGGAAAGGAATGCTTATCCGTCCCTATCCTGAGGCCTTCCCCTCCTCTATTAGGAAAGAGACTCCGGTAAAATGGAGACATTATGAAGTGACTGTATCATAACTCACTGGAATTATTATGCTGGAGGAAGTGGTCAGACATACAAAGGGAGCAATTTGTTGGTTTTAATGCTATGACTTTCTGAGACCAGAGCAGCCAAGGCTATTTTCTTTCACCCCGTTCTTCTCCTTGAGGAGTAGAAGGACATTAAGCCTTCAGGCGAAAGTGAGTGGAAGTTTAGCTGTGCGCTTGAGTCAGGGGCTGAAAGGAGGTCAGATGGCAGAGGAGGGAGCAGGGAGGAATACCCTGGGAGCTTCATCTGAGGGGGGCGCTGATAAGCATTACTGAGGAGCAGTGTTTTTGATCTTGTCACAGTAAGGTCTTTCTTTGGTAATGGGTGGGTCATGGTTTTTTTTTCACACTTCTCTGGTTTTCCACCAGTAAGGGCAAAATTAAAGGAATTGATTTGCAATTTGGGCTTTAGTACTGATTTTCACTTTCCTTTACTCCACTGTTAAGCTCCATGATGTCAGCAGAATGGGCCCCCTTTATTTCTATTAAGCCTAGCAGGCAGGAGAAGAGAGGTTTTCTACCCTGGGGCACTTGATTCTGGTCGTACCTACGGAGCAGCCCTGGGGTCCTGGGGCGGTGTGGTGTGAGGGTGCAACGTGATTGTGCTGAACAATCATGAAAGAGCAGAACCAATTCTGAGGCTGTCCAGGCCGGCCTAGCATGAGGACAGCCTAATCTGATTCCCTTAAAACCCCTTCAGGCTCATGACCAAAGTAGATGAAAAGAGTGTAAGAGGCAATGAATATCACAGTGGCCTGGAGTGCTTTCTCACAATTGTCCTTAAGAAAGGAAATTTCACTCCTCACAATTAAGAGTTTATGTCATTTTTCTCAAAAGCACCTAAGAAAACATCAAATATCTGATCATGTCCTGTAAATCTGGCACTTGAGCAGATAGCCTTGGGAAAGACTGCGAGCTCCTTTTCTCATCGCTATGTCTTTGGGGAGGAATGGGAACGATCAGATGGCCTCCTGAATGAGTATTTAAGTGACCAGTGAGTACTGAGAGAATCAGGAACTCTTCCACAGTGTAAAGAATTCTATCACTAGACTCACACGTTACGTATCTGGTCTGTAATCTACTATTGTTGAAATTAACACAGGTTAAATAATGTTTTTCCAACACATTGTTTTAGAAAGTCATTCAACTTTGACATATAGATAATAACAATATCAATAAACTATGCATAGTATAGTAATTAAAATATAGATGTTATGAATTTTCCAGGCAAATTGGCAAACAATCCCACCTCATCATTAAGAGCAGTGGAGATAAAGCCTTGACTAAGGTCATAGCTCAAGATGGATTTGGAAAATAGTGAGTCTTTGTCAGATCAATGAATCCATTTTCGTGAAGTAAAAGCTCTACAAATCTTAATTTTGCCAACTTTGCTAAACAGAAGAACTGAATTAACATATTTTAAAGAACTCTCATCCTGTTGGGTCTCTTTGATGTGTGAAAGGTAAATTTTTTCACGAGAAAAAGGTTTCTAAGAAAGTGCATTTTGATACCTTTAAATTAAAAGAAAAAATTCCTCTAACCCAATGATAAAATGGATGATACTTCTATATATTTTTTAATTCTGTAGTGAGGATATGGGACAAAGGTCAGGATGTAGGGGTGATCAAGCTAGTAGTTTTATAGACTTTATACACCTAGAGAGTTGGAGAGTTCCTGTGATTGAAAGACCCAGTAAATTTTATTGATTTTTATTCCTTTTACTTCAAGAAATCCTACAAATTTAGCATGGACTTGACCTAAATTTTTGACTGTTGATGTTGAGATACGGTCATATTTTAGTTTTGGTGTGTTAATTTAAAACAGCTTAGAGATCCCAATATTGCCTTGGCTCTTCTGAGAATTCTTTTCTCTTTGTTTACAAGTCAGTTACATTAAAAAAAAAAAAAGCTATACGACCCTAATCAGTCTTAATAAGTGGTAGCGGAGTCATGCTGTCTGGCAAAAATAAAAACGAGCAACATCTCAGAAACTGACTTTGTGTGGTTAGGCTGACTTTTAAGTCTCACCGGAAGTTAATTAAAATGAACTTTTGTTTTTGGCTTTTTAAGTTTATTTTATCATCTTTGAGTTTACTCACTTAGTGGCAGATGCCAGAAAAGTCCTCAATTTATGATACTAATTGAAAAACAACTCTTAAATCTGGGCAGAGAGATCAGACATTCCAAATATCTCTTTTTAGTTGGATTAAAGGGTTTGCAATCTAAATATCTTGATTTGGAAGAAATGTGAGGAATTTCAAGATTTCCAATCCTAAAACCATGTACAAGAGTGTTGGCTATGCCAAGCTTATTTCTTTAAATTCTTTTGGAGCTCAAAGGGTGTGGTCTAGACTAGGATGTCTGTGGGGCCATATCCAGGGGTTATATATACATAAGCTGAGTGTATCCTCATTTTAAAAACATGTATATTGGTCCATATCCTGATTCCTTTAGGGAACTTCAGTTCACTTTGATCAGTAAGTCTCAAGATCTATGATATATTTCCTGGCTAGCCCTGCAAGCGCTTAAACTTCTGCCCTTCAAACAAAGCACTCCTGGTGGAGATGACTATCTCTGGGTGGGGGCAGATTACCAGCAGTAATTTCACATTGCGCACCTGAGTGTTTGTTTTGATGTGGCTGCAGACATATTTACAGTTGTCATTCTCTTCTCACGGTGAGCCTAGACTTCTCTCAAAACAGAATAGCCTCTGGGTTGTGGTCATTTACCCACTGCCTACAAGCAGAGCAAGTGTGAGATGTCCCTGCTGCTCTGAAGGGATTTCTTTCTCCTTTCCATCTCACATCTAAGTCGTTTATGTCACGTCATGGGGTGTATGATGAGATAATAAAATCAATGACACACTGGGAATGCCTTCAAGAATTGCTTCAATTTGTAAAGCACCTCTTCGTTCCCTCATGAGGGACAGCCAGGCTGTGCAGAGTGTACCACTGAGTTCTAGTCCAACGCCAGTGGCTTCGCCTGGCAGATAGCATAGAATGAAGGGGCAGCGTCCGAGCCCGTCGGGAACGTGCTCTGTGGGAGAGTAAACGGAGCCAGAGAACAAGCTCGGCGTCTTTGCAGGGAAGATCAGAGTAAACACATACTGGTCTCACCTCAACAGCTAAGGCAATGAGTTTCAAGCAGAGGACGGTCAGGCCAAAATGTATCACTTAAGAGAGTTATGAAAATGGTTGTAATGTGGAGCCCGGCCCCAGAATAAAAATCATTTTGTGAACACTTGATTGGGATTTCTAAATTTAATCATTTTCAGCTGCAACAACAAATGTTCAAACCACATAAGAAGTTTTGGCTTCACATATGTAACAGGTTTTTTTTCCCCTCCGCATTAGTTGTATTAATTTATTTTCATCTCATGGTGCATCGTAACCACATGTCTCTGAATTCACCTTCTATTCAACTGTTAGCGTAACAGTGGACTCCAGCTGACTGAAGGAAAGGGTTTGGACTTCAGATTAATACCTGAGTTTCAACTGGGCTCTTGCAACTAGTTGTGTGACCCCGTACAGATTGCATCAATTCCCTGAGACTCAGTTTCCTCATCTGGAAAATGGGATATTTATAAAGCACCTGTTCTCCATGTTTCCTGCATCATAGGGGGTGCTAGAAAAATAGTAGCTGTTTTTATCACCATGATTACTGTTTTGAAGGGGAGGCTAAACCGATGGAAAAAAAAATAGTGAGATTTTCTAGTAGATTAAAAGGGGTGAAATAAAATTTAGCAGTCAATATGGAGCAAAGACTCACTGCTTAAAATAAAATCAGTTCGGCACTCTAAATTGACGTATGTTTCATCTTATGCCATGTATCTTTATTCTCAATTTCCTCCATGAAGTAAAGAATCTCTTTATGGTGGGGGTAAAGCTTTCCAGAAGTTATTTAGCTACAAGTAATTAATATAAAAATAAAAAATGCGTTCTACTCTTTTACTACTAGCTTGGAAATTATATGAGTTCTGTATGGCCTCTTAGTTTTCTTTTGGTTTCTGGGGGATTTGTGTGTGTGTGTGTGTGTGTGTGTGTGTGTGTGTGTGTGTGTGTGTACACGCATGCGCACACACACACACACCGGTACCCATATGTGTGGTGCGCATGTGCGTATGTGTATCTCTATGCGCCTGCCTACCTGGTACTGGCGGTAGTGGGGAGGGAAGAAAATTGGTTCTTTTGTGTTAATTTATATTAAGATACTAATTAAGAGGCAGCGATAGCTTTAAAATGCTTTAAAAGTACATCACCACTTGAAGTATCATTTGATTTCTTTAGAAAATTCTGAATTTATTGACATTTGTGTTAACCAATCATCTTGTAGGGTCATTTACTTTTTATATAATCAAAGTCGTCAGGCCTACGTATTTCATTCTTTGGGACTGTTTCAAAATAAGCATACACTTGCTGACACATGTTTCTGCCACATTCTTTGCTTTCCCCAATAGGCAAGTTCAGACTTAGGAGGCAAAAGTCCAGTGGAAAGTACCGGAACTGACGGAAGAATATTTGCCTAACCACTCACACCAGATGGTATCCTACCCCCATACATGTAATCTTTGTCTTTCTGAAAATCAAACCTGCTTCTACAAGAAAATCACAAAACAAAAAATACTGTTCTCTCAGGTTATACCAGATTTGTTTTGAAAAAGAAAAAAAAATCGGGCTAGTCTAAAAAATTGTAAACTGTGCCACATCAAGTATCTAACCATTCTTGGAAGCTGGCTTTTCAATCTTGGTTTTAAGCAAAGGTAGTGGAGGCTTTATGTGTGAGAAAAAAACAGCTTAAGTACAACTTAGAGCTATAAAAATTAATTTTTTGTTTTGTTTTGTTGTAATGTGTGTGGAATTTTTCCTCTTTTCAGTCCTCAGTAACTATCCTGACTATCCTGAACTGAACCTTTGTTTGCTAAGGTTACCTTTGGCCTCTGACTTTCCCAGCCATGGACTCTACGGTACACATTACTTGGTCCATCTGTGGCACTGAACCTAACTAGCTATTGTCTCCATGGAAGTTGCTGCCATTGGCTTTCATGACACCATTCTTGTGTCCCTCTTCCAGTCTTTCTGGCTACTTTTCCCCAGTCTCCTTCAGTCTGTCTTTTTGCTTTACTTATTTTGTAATTACTGGTTTTCCCTGGGGTTCCATTCTCGACCCTGTTGTTTCTACATACATTCCCTGGGCAACTTCACTAAGCCATGAATCAAAGTATCCCATGGACACTGAGGAGTTCAAATTTCAGCCTCCAGCTGTCCACCTACCCCGCCCGAAGCTTTGCAGTCATTTTAAACTTGAAGTATCACAGGTACAACATATCTTTTTACTTTCTTCCCCTGCTGCCCTTAGGCCTACTCCTCTTCCTGTATTTCTGACTTATAGTATCACCATCTAGCGTGGAGCCCATGAAAATCTTTTTAGAGTGAAACCATGCTAGACTCCCTTCTCTCCAGGACCTTGCCCATGTTCTTTCTCCACCTGCAACATTCTCAGATGTCCTTTCCCTTAATTACCTCTTTGGGATCTTACACTTCTCATGCTAATTCCTCGTAGACACTCTAATTTTTCATAAGCTGTTTCAAAACTGAATTTGCCCTCTTAGAACTTCTTATGGCCTGAAGCAAAAAATACACGGGATATTATTAAATAAAGGACAGTGTTTTTCACTTCCCCACTTGGTTTGCAAGATCACGAGGGGCATAATTTTGGTCCACCATTGTGTCAACCACAGTCCCTGGCATGTGGAATGCTCTTAATAAATTCTCTTGGGTATTGAATGAGTGACTTCTTGCCCCCTCCTTATGCCCTTCCACTTCTATCAGTTGCCATATCCTTTAGCTTCTATCAAATCACATATCTTTCACTATCATCCCCAGTCTGGTCCTTGGAGGAGGTCCTTAGCATCCCTCGCCCACCATCAGCCTCAGCTCCATCCACCAAACTATTTTAGACACAAATATGATTCTCCACTCTGAAATCTTCAACGACTCCCAAATTTCTCTAGGAACAAATTTCAACTCCTAAACCAGGTCTACAAGATTCATGACAACCTGATTCGACTCTCCTTTTCCACGGTCATCCTACTGCCTGATTCACTGTATGTTTCAGCCACTGCAGGAAGTCTTATTTATGTGCCTTGAACACATCATATTATTTTAATTTTCTGTGTTGATTCTCTCTGCTGTTTTGAACTTCTTCTTTGTTGTCTTGAACTTGAATATTGACATTAATCTCACAATTTTAAATTATGAAATTCTTACTTTGGCAGGCTACTATCCATTTACATATTTGTATAAAGCACATTCCCTAACACTACATTAGCTGTTGGATATAATAAATCAGTAAAGGCATAAAATAATGGTAAGATCATTTTCTCTGAGTTTAGATTCCACCTTCTTCCTGGCTAAGGGGACTCTGGCTCTGGTTCCCAGTATATTCTCATATTTGTTCCCTCTCATTTTTTATTGATACCACTTTTTTTATCAGCTGCATTCAGGTCACATTTCCTGTATCACCAATTTGGCAAGTAGCAATTCTCTGTTCTCCTCCAACTGTGGTTATGCAGAGATTGGTGGTAAGTATCATCTTATCACATGTGTTGATCTTAATTGTAAGTAAAAACCAGAATGACCCCATTTTCTCCCCTACTGTACATCTAGTAATGGATTGCATTTCTTGATTCATTTTTAAGACATCTCCCCATTCTTGAGGAAATTGGCACAAATCTTTAAGGGGCTGGGCCGGAAGACAACTTCAGCAGCCATCTTCCACATCCAAGATCAAGTCTTTTCATTACTCCCAGCCAGGGTTCCTGGTCCAGATTTGTCATCCTGAAAATCACACTTGGGGACTGAGGTTGTGGGGGCCAGCTGAACATTCCTTCTCTTCTGTGTATCATTTTCCTGTGTCTTCCTTGGTCTTCAGGTGAAAACAGTTTTCCCATGAGATTTGTTAGCTACCTAGCTTATTAAAATGAGTCATGGACTGAAACCAAGAAACAAAGTCAAAATAGAAAAGATAACTCAAAAAAAAAAAGAAAGAAAGAAAGAAAGAAAGAAAGAAAGAAAGAAAGGATGACTCAAAATGAATAAATGATTAGCTTTTGAAGTACTAAAAAATAGATTATTTTTTGGTATAAGAAGTTTCAAAATTATTTTTCCAATATGTCTGCTGATGTTGTTTGATAAAAAATTAATGTTTCTCAATATTCTACAATAGATGATTTATAAGGAGGTACATATCAGCTTAATTAATTTGACAGTTTATATATGTGGCTACTAGTAAAGCAGATTCTGGATTTCTAGTATAACCAGAGGAAGAAAAAGAGGTTTTTACATATTCAATGAGGATATTTCTAGTGGTTTGGAGTGGATCCCCTTTGTAGAGTTTAGCTGGGTGGAAATTCAATTTAATATGATAGGAAAGGGTGAAATAGTTTGACCATCTGCCATTTATTGAGATATTAGTCCATCATTTAGTTAGCCTTTTTTCCACTGTTCTTTCAAAAAGAGAAGAGGAATATATTTATGTTTAGATTCATGGAGATTATAAAATAAAAGAAAATCTTTTGGTTATGAGAAGTAGAGCTTTTCATTATGCTGAAGTCTGAGAGAAGCATTTTCTTTGTATCTTTATTATGAAAAGATAGGGTATATTATAGTGGAGACCTATAGTATACCTACAGAGTGTGTAATCTCCAACTGTCCTCTAAGAGGCACAAATGTGGTAATAGGCGTATGAGTGTTCTTCCAGAGTCCTTAAGGTAGTCTGTGGAATTCAATTCAGTAAAAGAAATTCTGTAAGTGATCATAAATACGTCTATGTGTATGGTTGTGATAATCTAGCAAGATACATGAAATTTAAAATTTCTTGAATTCCTTCCTAAAAAAAGGGAGAAATTACTAAAAGTGTTTAGAAAGTATGTTTAGAGAAAACACAGGTGCTTTGAGGATTAAATGTTTTTATAAGCAAATTTAGCAAAATGACAGTTAATTGCACAGTGATTCATGGAGACAATGAAAGCCTGTAAAGATGTCATGTCATCACAAAAAAGATGGTGATCTGCAGGTTATCTACACTAATACATCAAATTTAAGCAGAACTTTTTCTCAAAAAATTTCTCAGGATGCCTGGGTGGCTCAGTTGGTTGTCGGTTAAGCATCTTCCTTCGGCTCAGGTCATGATCCCAGGGTCCTGGCATCTAGTCCAGCATTGGGCTCCCTGCTCAGTGGGGAGTCTGCTTCTCCCTCTCCCTCTGCCTGCCACTCCCCCTGCTTGTGCTCTCTTTCTCTCTCTCTGTCAAATAAATAAATAAAATCTCTTAAAAAGAATTTTCTCATTGTGCTCTTGCAATTTCAGTCTCAATCTCAACCTCTTTCCCCCCACACCACCCCCACCACGTGAGGATATAGCGAGACATTAGCCATCGGCAAGGCAAGAAGAGGATCCTCACCAGAACCTGTGTTGGCCCCTGGGTCTTACACTTCCCAGCATCCAAAACTATAAGAAATAAAGTTCCATAGTTTAAGACTTCCCCCACAAAATTTCTCATTGTCTACATTAGATTGATCATCAATAATAATCAAGCAAAATGTCCAAGTTGGTCTTCGCTAGACTTTTTTACGTCCTAACTACCCTTTTAGAACCAGCTCGAATTCCACCATCTCCAAGTCTTCTTCCTCCTCTTTGTTTGCCTGTGTATTCTCTATTGTGCACCATACCTCACTGTGGGGTTTTATGCTTGAATTGTTTGTATCACATGCATAGTTTTATTGTAGTTGTCAAATTCTCCCAGTACAATGCATTTCAATAATACAGGACTGTCTTACATTGCCTTATATAGTTAAAGATGAAACTTAAGGCCAAGACTCAAGTACTCTATTTGGAAACTTAATTTTTTTTTTTTTTTGCATAAGTGCGTAATGAATATTTGGACAGCATAGATTAATTCAAAACTGAAAAAGCCTTAAAATCAAGACAAATTTTGAGGTAAAATTTTGAAAGCGTGAGTGCTTTAGTTTCAGCCCTTCTCAAAAAGGGCTCTGCTTGAGTGTGTACATCTATGTCTCTGGGCAAAATCATGTTCATTGATATTTTTCACTGTTGTAGGGATATGAGTTGTCTTTTTTTAAATTTAAAGAGAGGGAAAGAATGAGTGCACAAGTGGGAGGAGGGGCTGAGGGAGAGGGAGCGAGAATCTCAAGCAGACTCCATGCTGAGTGCCGAGCCCCACATGGAGGCTTGATCTCACAACCCTAGATCATGACCTGAGCTGAAACCAAGAGTCACACACTTAACCAACTGTGCCACCAAGGCTCCCTGGGGTTATGGGTTCTATTGAATATCATTCTATTATTGCTTTTCACTACAGTGCATGAATAGAATATCATTTTATTACACCTATGTTTTCTACTAGTCTACATTTTATGTAACTCATGAGTTATTCAAAATATCATACTATATATTAGTGGCAAGACTTCTTAATTCCTGTATCTTAGATTCAGCACACAGATATTTCAATGGGACATCACTGCCTCCAATAAGATTCTTCATCTCTGTCCTGGAATTTAGCCCATCATTTAAATTACAGTTATGTATAATGAACTAGCTAACTGTTCTAGCATGGAAACATGAAACCTCATTTGTGATAATGGAATTTGACTTGTCTTCTTCCTCTCACTTTTAATAATATCATAATGTTGATGCATCTGAATGTAATTAGCATAAACAGTCTTAAGAAATGCTTTACTGTACCAGAAACATGGATTAGAATTTCAATTATTATTGTTTTTCCAGACATTGACTTTTGGGGCCAGGCCAAATGGATTTCTGGTTCGTAGACTGTGCTAATCTATATAACTGTGCGTGTATGTTTTCAAGATTCAATTTATGACCAGATTTTCTGGTCTTAACGACAAGAATATTTTCCCTCTTTAGTGTCTGTTGGGATGGACCAATTTATTTTTGGAGAACACTAGAAGGTAAAATTAGAAGGCAGTTAAGTGAAAAAATTCCTTTTCCCCTGTTTTATTCCTTCTCCTACATGAAGATAGGGGAAATTGAGCTAAAAATAAATATTTCACCTTCCCACTCATGAAGTATTCATGGGAATTGAAAAAGCAAGAAACATATAATGCAGGAGATTGATCTCCCAAGAAATACTACTTCGAAAGTAGTTTGGCTAAAATATCTTAAATAAACAATAATGAATATATATTTAACTGAAGCTGTATGCTTTTTAGGCAGAGGATAACAATGGACAGTATTTTTATGTCAAAGTGTTCTGGTATTTACTTAAGGCAGAGCCTCATTTGAGAGGACTGGAGTCTCACGCTTCAGTGCCTCAGAAAGCTCTGAGATAAATGTATTACAGCTATGGCTTGACTCTGATCTCATGCTCAGTGAATTAGCTGACAACAGCCATACTTCCTTGTTCTATGTACGGGAATGAAATCCCTCTCGCTAGTTGCTATCTTGGCTAAGGAGGGAAATCTGATGCCTATGAGTTAGTGTAAATGTCTGAAGTTGAATCTTGAGGTTTTTTACCTCCTACCTGGAGAGCAGAGAACTTTAACTTCGAATAATGGATGGGAATTTGGGGTAATTTCTAAATATCTGTAGATTTTAGAGAGTGCTCAACTGGACTGATAGTTGTCCCATCTCAAATACAGCATAGAGCATTGTCCAGAAATTCTTGCCATATCCTCTCTGTGTGGGTGTGTGTAATCTCACTTATGTGTAATAAATACTTCATTATACATTTGTTTCGAGGGTAGGTTCTTTTTTAGATTTGGGGAAGTTTTGAATAACTGTGTGTGTGTTGGCATCTGTGTATGTGTGTTCACGAATATCCTTATGGCGAAGACAGAGAGAAAGAAAGTCTGAAAGGGAGAAAGGAGGGAAGAAGGAAGATGGAGCACTATGATCTTGAAAATACATGAAATTAAAGGAATAAAAACATGATTTCGAGTATATAGTAATTGTACTCTGAGTTTCAACTTGTCGAATAAACTGGGATGTCATATTCACAAGAGAGGCATATCAATAGCATCGTGCTGATTTTTAAATTTATACTAAAATCCTCCGTTAGATACATCCCTTAAGTTGGTCATCCATTATATATTGAATTTTTGCTATAGCGTAAGATTTGCAGTTATTGTAATTTACTTGTATGTACAAAATATTGGAATTGGCATGTTGTAGATAGATCAGATCTTAGAAACCCTATAATCTTGGCTTTGTAAATTGTTTTATAGTCTTGTGTCAACACTGATGAAATGGTAGTGGTTGCATAGAGCACTTCCTGAGAATTCTGGGGATGCATATAGATTAAGAAAAAAGACTTTTATGATTGATTACTTATGTCTGCGTGGGCCCAGCATAGAGAATGACGGCAGGTATGTTAAATACTTTGACACCTCAAATTTGGTAAAACATCCTAAATTTACAGGGAAAAAAACCCCAGACACTTATATGCCATCTCTATCATTATATGACAGTTCAGAGATTGTGCAACATAGTCACATATGCTGAGATGGTTAACTTTTACAACAGTCCTGTAAAGTATATTAGACTTGAATCCCAACTGTAGATTAGAAAAAAACAAAAACAAAAATAAAAAACTGATGTTTAAGTCCACAAAGCAATTAGTGGTACAGCTAAGATGAAAAACAAGGTCTTCTGTCCTCCAGTCAAGAATCCTTTCCACAATAAAACAAAGCTTATGTTGTATCAGTAAGGAATGTCTTTGTGAGTAACAGAAGATCTAATTAATGAATGACATATTAAGAGTGTCTTACATTACATTTGTTTTCTATTGCTGCTGTAACAAATTACCAAAAATTCAGAGGCTTAAACCTAGTATCTTACAGTTCTAGTGGTCAGAAAATTAGCTTTACTGAAATTAGATTCACTGGGCTGAAAAGAAGGTGTCAGGAAGATTGTGCTGATTCTAAAGCTTGGGGGCAGAATCCTTTCTCTGTATTCTCCAGCTTCTAGATGCAGCCCATGCTTCTTGCTCATGGCTCCTTCCTCCACCTTCAAAGCTAACAGTTTAGCATCCGGTTTCCTCTCTGACCTCTGCTTCCATCCTTACATTTTTTTTCTTTCTGACTCTGATCGTCCTGTCTTTTATAATTACCCTTGTGGTTACATTGAGCCCACCTGGGTAATCCAAGCTAATCTTTCTAGCCCCAAATCCTTAACTTAATCATACCCGCAGAGTCCCTTTTAAACATAATATGTTCTCAGGTTCCAGGGATTAGAGTTTGGACCTTTGGTGGGGAGGGGGCACAATTTAGCCTACTACACATAGGGTTAGTGTAGAGATGGTGTAGTAACTCATGAGTATACCCATTCATGCTACCATCTATGACCCAGCTCTTTCCCTTCTTTTCACTCTGCCATCTTTAATGTATTGGTCTACTATTTCCTCATTGCAAGATAACTCCCATGGCAGAAAGTATAACATTTGTCTGTAAGGTAGGAACAAGAGAAAAGTGTGAAGACAAGTCCTTTTCTTTTTAATCAGGAAGTGAAGCCCTACTCATAAAATTCCTCTTTGTCTCTTAAGCCAGCACTATACCACAGGGATACCCCTAGCTGCAAACAGGACTAGAAATGTAGATGTTTCACTTTAGTCTCCTTTTTTGAAGATAGCAAGGAAAAGAGGAGGTTCAGAATGGGTTCTCCGTGAACCAAACTTCTATTGGTCAAGACTCCTAGTTGCAAATAATAAATTTGTAGTATTTAAGCATAAAAATTTATTAAGAATATCAGATTATAGACTATCCGAAAGGAGTGTAGACTGAGACTAATGATACCATACCCAATACACTATGAGACTTTTCTAGCAAAAACATCACAGCTTCTACTGACCCAGGATGGCAATCTTAGATCTGAATTCCAGAAGATCCATGATACTACTCCCACCAAAGCACATGCTACAAGATATCCCCACCGATGGCCAGTTACTCAAATGGCTTTTATCTGCATCCACATCTCAAGTGCACCTAATGAAACCTGGACATATGTCCATCCATAGCTGCAAAGGACTGTAGGAAACATAAGTCTCTTAGACCAGGTCCACCAGAAGGCAGAGCCAAGGATTCATATGCTGATGTGGTATTTGAGAGGTACAAATTCAGGACTGAGAGTGAGGAAAAAGTGGAGGCAGAACAAGGTACTATATTGCATTACTGTGGTGGATGTTGAACATGTGTCCATTGGCATGCTGTTGTTCTCCAGAGCAACTGAAAAGAGGAATTGATTCAAAGTAATCCTCAGAAGGGGAAAAGGAGGAACAATTTATGTGTGGAGCTCTTATGTCTATTTCCTATTGGCCAAGGTCAACCTTACGGTGGGCCAGTTCCCTCATGCATCCAAGCTGTATAATTCCGTCCACTGGTGACCATTCAGGAAGCCAGATTCCACTCCTGGCACTGTGGCATTTCATCTAAGTAAGTGGAAGGGAAATTTAGGGCAGATAGTTTTAACATCTGAGAGACGTTGACCACATGGGTCAGAGTTTCACCTCATGGTAGTGCCACATTCCAGAAGTGGATAGTATCTTTGAAGGAAGGAGGCAGTTGAAAAACATCTAAGTTGCACTGTGGGGTGTCCTGATCAGATGGGACCTGGCAGCACAGGCAGAGAAAGAATTCACCCAAGTCAGAACAAAAGAAATAAAAGTTTATTGAATACACTGCAAGGGAGCAGTTGGCAGGACAGCAAGAGAAAGACTGTCTGCCATGAGGTGGTGGAGAGGGGCTATAGTTACAGGGTGGAGTGATGGAGTAGGGGGACTATGGAATTTTCCCTTTTTTGGAAGTTCGCTGGGAATGGCCAGCAATCCCTGTAAGGAGGGATAAAAGATTACTCCAAACTTTGCTGTGAAAGAGAGGAGAAGGTAAGGGGTCAATGCTCAGAGATGAAGACCCTTTGCTCTTCTTTGCTCCTGTTTTCATTGGTCCTTCAGGACAGTCACAAATCCTTATCACTGTTTCTCAAGCATGTGATATGTGACAAGGGGTCTTATTGAAACTGGGAGTATCTGTTTACCCGGAAGATGTGATATGCTAATCTGCATGTTCTATGAGTTCTGTAAAACATAGCCTAAGGGACAATGCCTACATCTCTTAGATCACAGGGCAGCTGTTTGGGCTAGGAAAGCTTCAGGAAGGCAACTCCATGAGGCATGCCAATGGCAGAGCGGTCACACAGGCCTTGGCATTCCAAAGGCCTACGCCTTTCTCAGAAACCTTCTCTTGCCCCCAGCGGCCTCCGTGTTACGTTTTAGTGAGCCAGGTATTATGGCTGATTTCATGCTCTCCATTAACCCCATCAGGAACTGTGCCTGGTTCTAAGTAGCACATTGTCAGGGCCTATGGCTTCAGGAGCCTGTTTGCATTCAGCGAGGTAGTCACTGTGGGCCCTTTTGCCTTGTTCAAGTTTCTATTGCTCAAGTCTGTTCCGTTGTCTAAAAGTGGCCTTTACATGCATGACAAGTTTTTGCCCTATACTGTAGGGGTTTTTGTTTCCACCTTAAGAAGGCTGTTTTCACAATGTGGAAATTATCATAATATAGGAAAGGTGTTGACAACATAGTGGGTAGCTCCGAGTGACAGATGTCCCTTGCTACCAGCAATACCTGATCACCCAACTAAAGTTTGTCACTCCCTCTCTAGCTCCCTAGCTTTTTGTGCTTTGTGTGTTTGTTTTTGCTAGAACTTAGCACAATTTAAGCTCTGTGGTAGCAGTACTGCCTCTGTTCTGATCACTATTGCTTACCCATGAACTAGGTTAATGCCCAGCACAGTATAAATTTGCATGTGTATTTGTTGACTGGATAAATGAGTGAGTGAATAAATGAATACAAGATAATAAGATAAACTCATGACAACATGGTAACAAATGGTGAGCTAAACAATAAATGGCTAGGATAGGAATCAAGATAAATAAAGCAATCTTAGACTGGGAAAACTTTACCAAAAAAAGGTGAGATCTGGGTTAGGCAGTAGCATCTGGTTTTATCCAGAAAGCACAGAGAGTAGGAAAGCCACGCATAAAGATACATGTGTGCAAATGCTCTTTGTTTGTAAGATGGTGGCGAAGCCAACGCTCTATCCAATTTCTTGCAAATACATTGTCACAAATTTATGGATTTCTGCTTACCTTTAATTAATTTCCTGACCTAGAGGTCTACAAAACACTGTACTGGAGAGAATCAAACCTTAATTCTATCATGGCCAAATCTCTCCTGAGAGACATGTTCCTTCAGTGACCTGGGAAGCTGAACTTTCTTAATTGGATTAGTGGCATTTCTCTGTTTCAAACCGAAACAAGATCCACAGGCCTATACTAGTTAGTGCTTTATAATCTGTATCTATTTTGTGGTCATTGCCGAGTATAAGAGCTAGCCTGGGGAGACAGGAAGTGGCATTAGAATTCTTTCTGTTTAGCCTTGCTTAAAGATGTAGTCCAAGATAATAGAACAGAGCCTTTTTTTTTTTTTTTTAAATAATCAGAATACATCTTCCCTGTAGAGCTGAGGTCTGCAAAGAAAAGCCAAAACGTACTTTTCATACATTCAGGGTCATTATTTCCCGGACATTCAGTATTTCAAGGGAACCTTAAATTCAACCCATTTGCCCTCAGCTATTTTCTTGTTAACGAGTGAGTAAATCCTACACATCTTAATCCCCTTTACCAAAATACCAAAGCAATCTGTACCTTGTATCAAATAATTATGTCTGAGGTAAGCTTAGGGAATTCAGTCATTTGTAGAGGGTTGTTTTTCCCATAACAAAGTCTCTAAATAGAATTATCAAGTCTATCAAATGTTAATTTGTCAAGAAAAACAGAATAGCTAATAAGGAAAATTAGATTTATATTATAAATAGAGTATCATCTTGAAGGCTTCCATGTCTCCAAAAGGAAGTCTGACTGATATATGATGAAGGAAAGTCTTAATCAAGCAAACCATAGAGTCGTTTTCTCTTCATTGTACACAGAATCATCCTGGGGTAGTGGGTGGGAGGACACCACCCCTGCTTTTTTAGGTTTTCTTTGGGACATACAATGAGAGGGAAAGTCCTGACTTCAGGATCCTGGTCGTTGAAAGACAAAATTCAACTGAGTAGATTTTAAAGATCTTATTGGCTTTATTGAATGACTCATGAATGATTCAGGCAGCATCCAATCTAGCAGAGAGGAAGGAACTCCGAGGAGCCGTACGAAATGAAGACTTTATAGGCAGAAGGGAGCAGGACAAAGGAAGTTACACTAGTACAACAAATTGGTTATTACAAGGTCACTCTCCTTTAGGGCATGGTGGGGGTCTATCAGGCACATTATCTAGTGCTGATTAGACAATTCCTGATTCACTGGTTTAAGATTCCATTTCTGGAGTGCCCGGGTGGCACGGTCTGTTAAGCATGGAACTCTTGATTTTAGCTCAGGTCATGATCTCAGGGTCATGAGATCGAGCCCCACCTCAGGCTCTGCATTGGATGTGAAGCCTGCTTAAGATTCTCTCTCTCCCTCTCCCCCTCCCCACTTACATGCTCTCTCTCTCAATAAAAAGAAAGAAAAAGAAAAAAAAAAGATGCCATTTCTCGGGGAGACAAAACTGTAATTAAGCTAAAACTTGATTTGGAGCTTAGCATATGTAAATACATTTTGGGCCCATTTTCTTCTTTTTAACATGGTCTTCAGCTGTGGCTGGGCCTCTGAGAAAACACTCACATTCCTGTAGCAGATGAGGGAAGTGGCTGCCTGGTTCTACTGACTACTTCAAATAAAAGAGAAATGAGAACACAGTTCTAATCCTGCACAAAGACAGATGCTGCCTCTAGCAGGATTTCCAAGGATTTGGAACCTTTCCAGGAGATGAGGCTTCAGATGTGTGACTTTTTCCTTAGACAGTAGACATTGCCCACATTATAGCCGACCCTCAGAGTACCTAATGACTTCCCTGGATTTCTAGGAATCTGAGGGCATTGGCTGCACACCTCTGTCCTGTTCCACTCTTCCATCTTCTTTCTATTCTCTTCTACCACCATCATTTCTTCTATCACATTAGCCAGGTGAATTACAATTTGGGAAGTGGGCCTGAGGTATCACTTTAAATTGCTTTTGTGAAAACTAACATCTGTTATTTACATTGTTGCTAAGTTATTTAAATTTTAGGCAAGGACTGAAAATGTTTTCTTGCATCTCAAAGGGGGCAGTAAGAGAAAGGGTGTTTGCTAAAAGAATGAGATTAGAGACATAGCTACTGACACTAAGTGTCCTTCTAAGGAAAAATCAGGAAAATTCCCTTGCTTTCTCCCTGGCCCCTCACTGACGTCACTAACCATGGGAAGAGCAGCTATGTCAGCCACTTCCCTTTCTTCCCATTTTCAATGGAAATAACCCAGAAACTGAAAGAGGCTGACAGTGGGGCAACTGCCTAATCTCAATCAAATGGCCTTGCAGATATGCAAGTCAGTTGGTTGGAATCTTGGTTATTGGAAGACCAGTTGAAGATGAACATCTTCCCATTTGAATGTGCTGGTCTAACATTACTCATTTTCTCACTGTTCACATCACCGTCTGATGCCCATTTCATGCTTTATGTTAGCCTCCTTTCTCTTCCTCATTCTCTTTTTAGCAACTGGTTTTATAGGCATTTTAAGAACAACATTTTAAAATTTAAAAAGTTATATATATATGTGTGTGTATGTATGTATAAAATTATATATATAATTATATATATAAATAAATTTCTGAAACTACAAATTAAAACACCCATAATCCTACTGTGCAGAGATATATATGTAAAATGCCTAGAAAGGCCTTTCCCACTATAAGATCAGACAAATACCTATAGTTTCTTCTGGTTTTCTATGGTTTTATTTTTTTACACTGTGCTACTTAATTTACTTGGAAATTATACTGCAGAGTAGGATAGTTGATATTTATTTCCCAAAGAGATGAGTCACTCTTACAAGTTAGATGATTTTTTTCTATCATATTGTATCATACTATCATACTCTCTTGATGTAGTAAATAGTTCATTAACTCTGATTTTATTTTGTATCTTTTTTTTTTTTTTTTTTAGAGAGAGTGAGCGCTTATGTGAGTGAGGAAGGGAGGAAGGGCAGAGGGACAGGGAGAGAGAATCTTAAGTGGGCTCCAGGCCCAGCCAGAGCCCAAGTCCAGCTTGATATCATGACCCTGAGTTCATGACCTGAGCCAAAATCAGGAGTCAGGTGCTTAACTGGCGAAGCCACTCAACCACCCTGATGTATCTGATTTTCTGAGAAGGTATTGGCTGAAGGGCCTCAGAATCCTGGTGACAGTGGCAGAGTTTGGAAGACACTTGCAGGTTGTTGCTTCTGACCCTGCCAGTGCAGTGGCCCCAGCTGAGAGCTTATGCTAAGGATATAATAGGAAAACATGTTGGTGACCCTGTGGGCTTTAGCATTAAGTGTCAGAGCATGAGCAGTTGAGAACGCCCAGCTTGCTCAGGGTGGAACGCTGCCCTCCCCGAAACCCCCTCAGATAAGGAGCAGCCAGGAATGCCTGGTCTGCTTAGGGTGGAAGGCCACCCCAACCGAAACCTGATTGCTCTTGACAATAGTCCCCGGGTCCGTAGAAACATGTTTAAGAGTAGGCCTCACTTGCTTAACGTTACATCATCTACTCCCATGACCTTCTCCATGATGTACTACTATTCACTAGGATGTGCTACAGACCACGAGACTCCCCTTGATTGTCTTTGATTGCTTATCGCCAATAAATATGTGAAGTTGTGGTGTTTGGGGTGTTTGCACTCTTTGAGGTAGTCCCCTGCACCCTCGTTTCTTTCACAGCTAACCCGTCTGTGCCTCGTCCTTCTCCAAATTGCCGCAGCTCCTCCAGCAGCACCACGGCACGCCAGCACTGTTGCAGAATTGTAGAAGGAGCTATGGACTCAGGTTTGGACAGGGAAATACAGGTGGTGGAGACATCCAGCTCCATCAGGGCACAAGAGAAAGGAGGTGTCATAGTGGTCCCTGTTATACTACTACTTAACGCTCTAATGCTACTGTGTCTACCACTTGAAATCCACTGAGATCTTATTATGTTCATGATTGTACTAAGTACTTTACATGTAATACGTACATGAAATACATCTAATTTTCACAAATAACGCCCCCCCATCCTGTTGTCCCAACTTCATAGAGGAGCACATCCAAATTGAGTCTTAGAGAAGTTAAATAAGCTATCCAAAGCTTTAAACCTGTATTCGTTATCCTTGTTCTATGCCGCATCTTTTTAATCAGGAGCCAGTTTGGGGGCACCTGGGTGGTGTAGTCGGTTAAGCATGGAACTCTTGGTTTTGGTTCAGGTCTGATGTCAGGGTCATGAGATCAAGCACCACACTGGCTCCACTCTAAGCACAGAGTTGGCTTGAGACTCTCTCTCCTTCTCCCTCTGCTACCCGCTCTCCCCCCCACTCAAATAAATGAATAACTAAGACAATCATTTTTAAATATTATGCTTATATGATAGATATAGTCAATGCCTAGTGATCAGCAAGATGACTACAATATCTGATACATTGCATGGGTCTCTAGCCTTGTGTCCTGATGCCCTTGTAGGAATCTGCTTTCGACTCTATTTTTGGAGTTCTGATTAGGGTCAAGATGTTATCTTACGTGGTGGAATTACATACATTTTGGGACATAAAAATTACTTTGAATTTTTCTTTAAGATTTCGCATCAAATTGGTTTAATTAAAATTATTAGTATATAAGGAGTGGCAGACTGTAAGTAATGGTCTCTGGATGATTTTCCTGTTATCTAAAATAAGAATATTAGCCTTAAATGGAAGCTACGACTAGTCCATTGGCCTGTTCCAACCTGTGCTGGGAGTCCCTCTTATCAAATATCATTAGGAAGAAAAAAAAAAAGACGGTAACTGAGGGTAGAGCAAGAGTGAAAGTTTACTCTGTTTTGTTAACTGTGAAAGTTGGGGCAACACGTGTGTGTTGGGTGGACTTCAATGTCTTCATCTCTAAAACAGAGATAATAATCCTTACTTTGCTGATTTGTTTTGAAGATAAGAGGATATTTTTTAAAAAGTTACATGTGAGGAAATGCTTTTGAAACTCTA
This sequence comes from Ailuropoda melanoleuca, assembly GCF_002007445.2. Lineage (NCBI taxonomy): Eukaryota > Metazoa > Chordata > Mammalia > Carnivora > Ursidae > Ailuropoda > Ailuropoda melanoleuca. Next base: position 155,859,687 of record NC_048218.1, read on the forward strand.
AAATGCTATAGAGAATATGAGGAACTTAACTCACAGAGATGTTACCAAGAGGGTAGCTGTTTATTCTTAGTGTACTAGGTCAAGTCTGGTTTGCTCCTAGTAGAGAAGACATCAATTCAGACTCTAGATGTGACATGTTTACTCTCCTACCATCTTAATATCCACCGTGAAACCAAAAACACTAGAATATATTGCTAAACATCAATTTCTATCTTCCAGAGGTAGAGTTTGGTCTTCTGGGAAATATCCAGAAAAATTATGTAAATTAAATTTGAGCCCTAATATATATAAAATGAGGGGTTGCAAACCTTTTTAACTTGATCAAGCTACCCCTTAGATTAGCAGAAAGTATGCTCATTTCATAGCATAAACAATTCTTCTTATTCTAAAATTTATATTAGAATAATGATCTTATAAAAATAATGATTTAATAGTTCACTTAATGACCAAAGTTTTGGAGAAAAGAGAATGATAAATACACAGTGGAGGAAAAATTGTTTGCTTTAAAATTTATGAACACAACATATTAATATAGTGCTTTCCAAGAAGGAAATATTTCCATATGTATATTTGAGAATAAAATAGTCCTAGACAAATGGACTATTTTGACTACTTAGTATCGGCCTCGTCCCATTTCTCGGATACAGTGGCAAACAAATATGCAGCTGCTAATAACACATATGTCATATTTTTAATGTTGGCAATAGAATTATAGTTAAACTACTTCTGGAAGAGGAAACTCAAGTTTTTATCCTCCAGGTTCAGGATTTAAAATCACCCAGAGTATAGAATAATAACTTTGAAATTAACCATGTTGCTGTGTAATGTTGCACATCATTAAATTGTGAGAAATGTTGTCTATGTTGCATGTTCTTTTAAATGTTTTTGTCTTAGTAAGCTTTTTTCTAAATAAGCTGTTCTGGCAGTATGAGGCCACAGAGCTGAATAATGAAAATTCAGGCTTAAAATTTAATTTTTTTTCACTTTCATTCTGTATCGATTGTATGTGTGTCTATTTCCCTGCCTGTTTTTTTCAGTCTACTCCTTTTCTATAAGCTAAGTATTTCTATAAAAAATTCACTGCTGATTGTCGTGTTTGCATGGATTGTGTCATATTCACCATTCATTAGTAAAAGACTGAATGCTTCTAGTTATTTTTCATTATTTCATATTATTTTGGTATAAAGGCAGGATATTTATCATTATGTAGTATTACTCCTTCTACAAGGAGGAACCAGAATAAATTCAAGATGGAAACATCAGCACAATCAATTGAAATATCGAAGCCATTGAGGGATGAGCTAATCAACATTTATTATGCTGCTAATATTTTTAGAATTTAACGTAGGTAGTTCTTAGGCAGCAGTATCATACTGTGGATGAAAATGTTGGATTTTGTGGCCAACAGATTTGAATTTTAATTTAAGCCTGCAGAAAATGTGACTAATTTGGGGAACATGGGCGGGTCTTAGCTTTTGCAATTATTAAAGGGCAATGATAATACCATACAGAACCATCAGGAGGGGTCTAGATAATTCAGGCAAACTTCTGAGCATCATGACTGGTACATGATAGGTTCTCAATACACTCAAGCTACTTTTTCTTTAAGCTACACAGACCTTGTTGAAAAACCCTGGCTTTGTCTTTCACTAGTTTGTGCCTTCAGTCAAGTTACCTGATCTCTCCAAGCATGGTAAATTTGTCTGTAACACGGGGAAAAAATGATTGTCCTCACTTGACTCCCCTTCATTCACAATGACATTGCAAAATCTACCCATCAGTTCTCTACGTTCTTTTCTCTTAAAACCCAAAAATATTAGTATGTTTTTCTAGCTAATTCTCCCCAGGCTAAAAGTTATAGAGATGAGTTGAATTGAATTGTTTATGCACAAAAGTAGTCAGTCAAGCCCTGACATGTAATACCCAAAGAAAAGAGGGAGGCATGTTTTCCATCGGACAGTATTTACTTTTCCAGGTATATATTATATGTTTGTGTCCCTCACCTTCTGTGGCAGATCTGATAGAGAAAACATGGAGAGGAGTGATGCAGTTTGCTAATAGGAAAACAAAGCTAAATGTGTCTTTTTTCCTAAATTTTTCAGTGGCAGTGTGTGGTCAGTCATTTTATTTCAGAATTTATTTCTAATTTTCTTTTTTCTCCCTTCTAGTAATCTCAAACCTGATTGACATACCTTCTAAACCTCTATCCAAATTTAGGATTTGTGTTGGTCACGTCTTATTACTATTTGCAGCAAGATATAAGATTCATTGACTTAGAATCAAGAACAGATGCACTGATGAATGGTATTTGGAAAGAGAAATGCACATCGCTCTCCGTACAGAATATGGTATGAGAATAAATTTTCAGTGATTTACCACAACATGAAAAAACACTCACTTCCATTCCTATTCAATTGGGTGTTTATCACCTACTCCCCAAATTCATATTTTTCTCAACTGAAACTTTGGAGGAAGGGGCAAGTTAATATTTGCTGAGAGCCTGTATTGTGAGCAATGGAGGACACCGCCTAGGCTGTCTCATTTAGAATGGCCACACACCTTGGGACACAGGGGACAATCCTCCACTTACTGGATGAGGCAAGGTGGTTAAAAGTTACCATCTTGCCTTGAGTCAATTGTTAGTAAGTCTCAAACTTAGGCTTCAGACACCATCTCTTGTGCTTGGACTATATGCTGTCTTTTTAATGTGCTCTTCTTAGATAGTATGTTTTGCTAAAGTCCAAGTCCTGGTTTGAGGTGGTCCCGTATAAATAAGATCACTTCTCGAACCTCTTTTCTTTAATGCTATTCTGACTTACATATTAGTGACATGAAGTTATTAAACAGTAAAACCTCAAGCAACCTACTCGAAGGACCTTATTAAATATATTATACTTTCATAATTTGTGGTAAATACCGCGGGGTTTGAAGACTCCAGCACATGGACGGGAAATGTTGGGAAATCCCCTTTCCCAGTGAAAGCCAAAATAGGAAAATATTTTTCTCATGGATACATCTTGACGTATTTCAGAAAGATAGATTTGGGAATTTGCAATGCTATGTGAACAAAAAATGGTCATTCTTAAGGCAAAAGAGGCAGCAGGTATTTTGAAAAAAAATGTAATCAAAGAAAAGCAATCTCGTTAGGAATAGTGTTGAGCACCACCCTGCAATCTTTTCAGCAGCAACAGATGGAAACAGACTTCTCTGAGGCTGTTATCAGAGGCCTCGCATCAAGGAAGCAATCATTCTGCTACGGTCTCAGGGGAGAACATCAACACCGTGGAATGTGGCAGTTCGGGCGAGGGTAGACTTAGAAAGCAAGGACCAAGAGATAACAGAAAGGACCAGAGTGAGAGACTTCCCTCAGCGAAACCAGTTTCGCTGATTCCTTTGTGGAGGAGGATTTAGATGTTAACAACAGTATGGCTGTGCTCTACACTCGCTTTACATAGGTTCGTTTTGGGATGCAAAACAATACAGGAGAAATTGTAAGTCTCATTCTGCATTGTGTCTCCTGCCATTTTGTTGCCATTATATGTGACTCTGCATTAAAGAACTCCCTTCAAACACACGCGGATGTTTGGGTCAGGAGGGTCTCCTCGTTCTTTTGGGCAAACTTGGGTTGTCTCCAGAGACCAGGTAAGAAGCAATGCTCTTTATGAAGTGCTCCTGAGCAGGACCTGGTCTGCTTTGCTAGACTTCCTGGACACTGCACTAGGGCGAGCCAACCCCAGAAAACAATTGGGTTATTAACACTTACGAGCCTCTGAGTCACTCAACTTTGGTTGAGAATAAGTGAAGTGTCTGGAGTCCTGCCTGAGGGCATTCCCTGACCAGAGACTATGGCGAGTTCAGGAGGGGCAGGCCAGAGATGGAAGGAATTAATACTGCAGGAGTGACCATCAGCTAATAAGGGAAGGGAACTGGTGGCTACATATCCCAGCTTGCTTGTTACCGAGACAGTTCTGAGGAATGTTCTGAACAGCTTTTTAGAGAATCTCAGTGAGACTGAGCCCAGGTCACACCGCGGTCATCTGCTCGTTCACATACCCGTACTGGCTTCTTTCCGTCTTTGTTTCACTTCCCTAGTCCCTCACTGTTCTTTCTGGAAGCACTTCCCAAGTAAACCACTTGCACTCAGATTCTTGTCTCTGTCTGCTAACCCAAACTAAGACGACCACCTGGTTTTTTTCCTACATTACATACAAAAAAAACCCCAAAAACCCAAACCTCTTCCAAGTTAAAGTATATTTTTAAGAGAGTCTCTTTAAAAAGATCTTGTTAATGTTTTGTCACCAGTGACATTAGTGATTTGGGGAGTGTAATGGAATTGGGGAGGAGACTTGGGAAGGATGGTGGTGATAGAAGCTGGTGGCCACGAACCGGAAGAGTCCAGTTTTGGGTAGTGCTCTCAGGTGGGCCTTCCTGTGGCACATTCTGCTTACTGGTGCTGTATTTAAGGCTGTATTCTCTCTGTTTGTAAAATTGTGTGTACCCGTATTATTATGATGTATCATGTTTGTACAAAGCTGGTTTTGGTACCAAAAACTTGGGGGAAAGCTTAGCACAGTGACGCCAGCAAAGGTTCATCAAGCAACTCGTGTGACGGTGTACCCCTTCGTGCTCTTATTACACGCAATAGTCATTGAGACCATGGCCTAAAACTCACATTGAAATTACGCTAGACCATACGATGTAGAAATCTATGAAACCTTCCTTTTCTACAATGTATATCCTAAAATTTGTGTTATGTGTTTGTTACCAGAAGAGGCCCTACGATTTTACCTAAAAGTAACTATTGAACCTAAGAATTAGGTTAACCAGTGTTTCATGGACTTTTAGGAATGGTTTACATTTTTTATTGTAAATCTGCTTTATAAATGTGTTTTTTGTTTTCTTTCTTTTCTTTCTTTCTTTCTTTCTTTCTTTCTTTCTTTCTTTCTTTCTTTCCTTCCTTCTTTCTTTTCTTTCTTTCTTTCTTTTTCTTTCTTTCTTTCTTTTCTTTTCTTTTCTTTTCTTTTCTTTTCTTTTCTTTTCTTTTCTTTTCTTTCTTTCTTTCTTTTCTTTCCTGGCTTTAGAAATGTTTGTTTCAACAACCCTCTACTTAAAAAGAAAAAAAAAAAGCATTTGGGTGGTCTGAAAACCTTCTGAAAATAAATACTCTTACAGGTAACTGCCATATTTCCAAGCAAACTGTCTCGAAGCTTTGGTTGTTGACCAGAGAGAGGTGAGGCATACCTGGTTTATTCTAGCTCCTCTGTTTTCTGGAATTTTAAGACTCATTTCTTTTCACTCCAGGAAATAGAATGTGATTTTTAAACCATCAGTAATGTAAATGACTACAAAA